>NC_079291.1:67475073-67764976 GCF_023638135.1 Falco biarmicus
AAATTACAAGGACACAGCTGTAACACACTACATACAGTCATAAAGTTCCTTATGTTTTCCCCACTGTAACAGCCCACAAGTTTTATAAATATCCAACATAAGGACATTTCCAAAGAATTCCCTTCTTCCATAAGAAGCCTGAACTTCCAGGGATCACAGGAAATACACAGAGAGAAACACAGACCGCAAGAAAAAAAAATTTTCAAAATTGTTTTCCAGAAAAAACATGAAACAGACCATTTTAACAAGAGAAATTGAGTTCTTTCAGGGAAGGATTTAGTAGAGGTTTACTACAAGTAATAGAGGTTTTTAAGTGAGAATCAAACTAAGAAAAGGACAATCAAAAGTTTGACTGAACATGACAGTTACTAACAAGCACCCCCACACAGAAACCACAAACCACAGAACAATGGTGATTGACAAAGTGGTACTGTCAAGAGAGGAGCCACAGGTCATTGTTGAACATTATCATGACCTTAGATTATTGATCTGATTTTTAATATCAAAAAACCAGTATCCAAAGTAGATAAATGAAAAGTTCCCTCAAGTTTTAGCTTGAGGTTAACAGGTGAGCATGGAGCCATATTGCAGTCTTCCACCACCACTCCCAAAGCATGTCAGAATTTCAATATTTGTTATTTTAATTACCTCCAACAAGCGTGAAATCAAACAATGAAGTCAGCAAGAGAACAGCTATAAGATCAGAACCATCACCACTTCCATTCTCCCAGACAGGGTCTTACTTCTGAAGTACCGGACTACTTTGGATTGTGACAGACTGACAGCAGTTTGCTGAGAAAAAGCAGAAAAATGAGGAAGATCACCTGGTTCTGAGTCAGAATTGCCAGTAGAGGGTTCACAGAAGCTTGATGGCATAAAGACGTTGTTCTTTGTTACTGCAGTCAAAGAAAAAGAAAAATAAAGAGAAGCTGTGTATGTTGTTCATAAACTCTGTTCCCAGGCATATCAAGGCTGCAAATCAAAAATGATATTTCTTGTAATTTGTTTTATTTTGGGTTTTTCTTTCTTCTGAACTAAAACAGCTTTATAATCACAGAAGTAAACAGGTCATCGTCCATAAACCCTTCCTTAGTTTCTCCTGAAACAGAGAAAGAGCAAATTTCATTTATTTTGGAGAGAAGAAAACTCAAAACAGGAACCCTGTGTTTTATCCAAACTAGAATTAAAAGTGACATCAGAATGTAAAATACCATTACAAAATATGTATAACATTTCAAAGGGCCTCTGCAGAGAGTGCAGAAAGGAGTGTAACACCTGCTAAATAGTTTAAGATAACACTAGGCTCCTCAAAAGGCTTACGAGTGACAGCAGGGGTTGCACTAAGAGCTCAGCAGCTTCTGTTTCAACTGTCCTGCAAGGATAAAAATTCTACAGAAACAAGAGTACATGAGAGTATCTGCAAGTGTCACACTCAAAAAGCAAAACAGTCAACAACAAAGAAAAATATTTGAAAGGAGCAAAGAACAGATTCTTTTCCACCCTTTGCTGGGTGCTGAACTTCTGTTCAGCAGCTGAAATACTTGTGGTGTTGTACGAAGAATCACAGATAACGCAGTTTAGAAAATGTGATGATCACAGCAGGAGGTAGATGCATCAACAGTCACAAGGCAACAATAGTAGGTTGGGGATTTTGTCTCCAACAGATCACCTTGCACGAGGTAAATACAGTATTTATTAGTTCTTTCTAGCTTTTATGAGGCTGCAGAAGAAGCTTAAGTATGCTGAAAAAAGAAAGGAAACTCATCTCTGAGCACTGTTGCATTAAAAGATGCAGGACTTGTGTTTTATATTTAAGTTTTAGATTCCCCACCCCACCCCCCATATTTGCTTCTTTCCTCTAATTCCATCTTTTTATGATGGTCTGCCTTAAGCTTAAACATGCTGTGAGTTTCATATAAGCAAAATTTCCCTACCCTTGAGAGCAATGTAACAACAACAAAAAATTTAAGACGTTTAGAAAGCAAAAGATTTTCTGTAAACCAAGGCCATGGGATACTGTCAGCAATATTTATTCAAAGAAGCCTTTACGGAAGCTGCAATTCCAGAGGTCACCCTTTGACAACACCACACATCAGAAGAGAACAGGGGAGTCAAACAGGGACTAAACAGCCACATCCAGTCAAAACGTATTAGCCAGGCAGATGCTCGAGAAAGCATGATGGCTCCTGAAACATCCAGTATCGAACCACAGAACAGCCAAATAAATTGTTCTCCTCCACTTCTTAACAAATGTTAGCGTTAAGCAAAATCTGAGATTTTAGAGATTCTAATTTAAAAGATAAAGGCATTACAGACGATTATAGGAACTAGGAATATAAAGTCCAATAAATAAGGAAGCACCTAACAGGCCGTACGCATTCTGTTATCCTAACAGAAAATCTATAGACAAAAATCACCATTTTCACTACTTTTGATGAATGCACACAGCATTCTTTTACGAAGAGTGATCGGCGAGCAGATGGCAGCAGCATTGGTCCCCTGAACCGTCCGCAATTAACAGCACTGCCTGCGCCCTGAAGCCCACTAAGCTGCACTCCAGAAAATCTAGGTCTTAGGGGAGGAATTCCTCCTGACACAGACTGGCAGCATGAAAATAAAATATGATGCCCATAACATATCAGCAACTACATTTTTTAATTCCATAGTCACTTATTTCTTTGAAATTAAAAGCAGAAGAACTAGGTTTTCATCATTTAGTCACACTTCCCAAATGTGCTGGATATTAGAGGAATACTTTTTTACTGTTCTCATGTTTACTGTTTGTCTCCTCTCCTTTATTTCAACTGAGATGATGGAAAGAAAAGCAGCGAAGTCTCTAAACCTGCCCCAAGCGCTGACATATCTGAACTAAAAATCTTCCACTAAAGCTAAACACTTCGTACTGTCTGTGACAAGAAAAAGGCAGAAATTTGAGAGACCATTCCCAAGGGGATGACAAATATCAAACATGCCCATTCCCAAGTTTGTGACTGGTGGGCAGTGGTCACTCTCTTGCATTTGCCAGCTGAGAATGTTGGTGAAACACACTGAATCCTCTCCACTTTAAAAGGAATGGGAGAAAAAAGGACTAAACTGACTGAAGCATGACCTGAGAATTGGAAGATTTGCCTGGCAGAGTAACTAAGAAAAAGGAGCTTTTATACAGATGTGTTAGGCAACCTGATCAAAACAAATCAAAGAGATTTCTGGTAAAATCCTCAATTTAACAACATAAGGCTAAAAGCTGAAACTACAAATATATATAAACTTACAGATAGAAAATATTTTAACAAACAGATCTATCAACTTATTTGGGCAAAACAAAAAGTGTAAGAAGGAAACCCACTGCTCACATGGAATATTGTGGCAACATTTACCTGACTGAGAAGGAGGGAACTGAGTTAAGGATGAAGTTCTCTCACGCTTTACAGGTGGACAGTAGCTCCCGTCCTCTCGATCAGATTCTGTAGGAAAAAAAACTATTAGAGAAAATACACAAAATCCCAGAGACACACATACTCATGTTTTTTAATCTTACAACCAGATTTCTTACCATCTCCGTCTTCTGGACTTGATCCATCCGCTGATCTCTGCAATCAGATAACAGTGATAAACCAAAAGTCACATACTGAACATTTCAAGCTCTTTGGATACATCAAAATGTTTTAAGCATCAGTTTGGAGATTTTTACCTTACTATCAATGATATACACCCAAGGCAATATATTATTTTTATGACTTATGATTAATCCAAGTTTACAAATAAGATACCTGAAAATTCACACCCAAGCACTAACATCCTCAGAGACTGTGCAATAATTACAGTTAGGTTTTCTATATACTGAAAAAAGCAAACTGGCATTTTTCAAATTTGTTTTGATTTTAGAAGTACCATAGAAGTTCCAAAGTCATGATGAACAAACCCATGGAGTTCATCCCAACACACTCTTCCTAATTAACCTAACTGACATCAGTTCCTTCAACAGAAGAACAGCACTGGAAGAATGTCTTTTAAAATGCATTCCAGAAATCACTGCTATGGCATTTTTACAGGAATTTTACAGGAATTAGCAATGGATAGTCTCCTAGCATCTCCCACAGCACCAGGAACAAACCGGGAAGCATCCCAGGCTACCAACTATCACAATATTCAAAAAGTTTTTGAACAAAGGTTTCACATCTTGTCTGATGATTTCTAGGTCTCTCTCTCCCTAATCGCTCTGCCCATTCCTCAGCTGATATAACACCCCTTGCTCCCACAAAACATAACCCTGCGATGGATTCTTTTCATTACGGAAGGCAACTAGGGGAGCATTAGCACCATCTCATTACAAAGTCCCTTGAGATACCAAACCTCCTCCCTAAGCCCAACGTGACCCCTTCATCCCCCTCCTGCCCCAGGACACACCTCCCCTTCACACAGCCCCACTTCGGGGAGGAACAGCAGCCCCAGGGCTTGTCCTCCCCCCCTGCCACTGGCCACGTTTTGGCACAGACAGGCAGACACACTTATCTGAAAGACATTATCTTAAATATAAGAATACCAGAAAGTACAAAACTTTCTAATTAGCACTGCATGTATTTAGAATCTAGATACTATTGTACTACCAGTATTTCACTCTACGCTAATAAAAAAAACATTCACAATGCATTTTGCCTATGCAATTAAGTTTAAGGGGTTTTCTGGTTTGTTTTACATTGATAGGAAAGTATAGCTACCTCACTGGCATCCTAGTCAAGTACTTTTGAAACCTTTAGCATAGGGAATGAAAAGCTATAGACAGTTCTGGAACACACACACACCCCCACATCCCCCATCCACCCATATCTATCAGACCAATCACATTAATTACTGTATTTGATGATCCATGCTCTTCCTATAACTGGTCAAGCACTCCACGCTACTAGAAGATGATCTTATTAGGCACCTCCCCTGCCAACACACACTAGTTTCCCAAAAGATAAGGCTGAAGTGGAAAACTATGATGTCATCTGTTTCGGCAATCAGCACGTCAAGTCAGAAAAAAAATTCTGTTTTGCACAGAAAGCATTGTCACCTACACCAACAACCTGTTTCCATTTTTAGCAAAAATCCTGAAAGCAAAAGGAAAACCATTTTGTAAGAAATTTGCATGAATGGAACTGCAGGTCTCTGTGCAGAAATCCTTAGAAATCAACAAGTGACATCCCCCCGAACTTCAAAAACTTCTTAAGCCCTTACTGGCAGGTATTATACTCTCCATGGCCAAGTAACAAAGAAACCCACCAAACCTGTATAGCACAAGCTTCAAATTATCACATTATTGTAATTTCATTACCTGATGCAAGCACAACCAAATCTACCATCACCACCTTTAGTGGGCAAGGAGTATCCGTACCCATAACCAACTGCAACCTACTAAGGGCAAAGCAGAGCCAGGTAGCTACTCTGAATTATTTCCATGCTTCCTAATCTGAGAGTTTTAGGAGATTAAAGGTATGCAAAAGTCCATGTGACAAGTTTTACAGCTGTTACCAACACTGCCAACCCTCGTCATAGCAGATGCTGCACAGAATAATAATAAAAAAAGGTTTCCTTTTCCCTCAAAATGTATTTTCTTCTACAAAGGCATCCAAGTATCTCCATCAGCTGGTGTGCTACCTCCCATCCATACCCCCTCACACACTGCTCATGCTGTCAATTACTGCTTAGGGAAGTTGGGTCAGACTTTGCAAATTTCCTACCAGAAAAATGCAACAATGGATTTAAATCTTTTATAGACTCAGGAATTTAAAGGCCAGGGAAGAAAAGTCATAATCCGTTAGGTTGATCCCCAAACACAGACAGGCCAAAGAACCTCATTTATATCTACCTCAGTCCTCAACCTCCTGCCTGAGCATTTAAGATACCCATGTTTGATTTTCTGTTTTCAAATAAATGAGAATATGCGCGAATTACTCCACTGAAGAGTTGCCAACACTACTGGGAGCTGTTTGATTTTGTTATACTCAGCATCCAGTATAAGACACTAATGACTGTTTCCTTGCTTTTATTAAAAAACTTGCTGTCAATAGTCACTCCCCATTACCTGGGGCATTCACCTTCCAGACCTCCTCAACCTTGCATTAAATCTCACGTTTTTTCTCCATAATCTTACTTTTACCAATGACCAATTCGCTCTTGCAGATCTTGAAAAAAATATTCCAAAACCCTTCATCATCAGAAGAAAGTCTTTCAAGAAAATAAAGCTGGATGCATGTGCTCTAATGAAGCCTGGTTTCCCACAGATCCTACCTAGATGACAAATAATGTGGAATAAGCTGCAGTGAGAAGTAAACGCTGGGGGCAGCGAGCTGTTTTCTCTCCTCTCTGGTCTGCCTCTACCCCCAGACTGCAGAGGAACCCAGAGCCAGGATCTCCACACCTCTCAGCACCTCTAGACAAACCTGACAGAGTTAAAGGCAGATGGCACAGGGGCAAGGAAACACAGAGCTGCTTTATTAGCATAAGCTTCGCTTTCTCATGAAGCCACACTAGAAAATAAGTCACTGCTGCTGCCAGAAGTTGCTCACCAGTATTGCTTATTCAGGAGAAGCTGGGAAGACTAGACAAAAATAGGGGGAATATAGCCATGACAGAGTTTATCTGAGACTGGGAAGAAAACACATCAGATTACAATTATTGATAATAAACAGCAGTCCAGCCTCCCCATCAGGCCCCTCAATCTGTACTTTACAGCAATACTCGTTTTACACAGATACAGAAATACGCGACAAATGAAAGCCAGGGACATCTCATCTTATAGGGAAGCATTAAGATGATTCAGCTTCTCTCCAATCTTTGAAATTAGAAGCTGAAGAGATACTTAAACCAGTAACATCAAAATCCAACCTACAATTTACTCCTCAATTCAGCACAGAAGCCACCTTCCACTTACTCCCTCCTTCCCCTACTTTTAGAAATCCAGCTACAGAAAACTTCTCCTTATTTCTAAATCAAGGCTCCTACCACTCTGACACAGTTCTAATTAACCAAAATTACCTTTTTCAAGGCTACCAACTGCTTTTAAAAAGTGCAAATGAAACTTATTAGCCATCCCATACTGAAGCACAAACCACTTCTTTACACCCATTACTTCCTCACACAGTTGTTACAAACTAACAGAGGACTTTAAAACTTCAACAAATTTGTCAGTTTTTGTTTATTCACAATCATGAGCAGAAACAGGGAGGGCAAGGGAGAATTTAGGGAAAGCAAAGAAAGGCCAACATAATTAAGTGAAATCTGTAAGAGTACACTTAAGAGTGTTTATCTTTGAAAAATGCATTTAAGATGCAAAAAAAGTCTTACGCAAAAGGAATTCAGAGCATGGTACAGCAAGTCTGGAATCCAGACACTCTGCACATACAGGAGCATCACTAACTGCCACGGCCATTGCTTAAAAGCTGTTACAGAACCTCCTCAACAGGGTCCTGCTGGCACAGCAGGATGCTGCTGCAGGCTGGCTTGGGTGAGCCTCAGGAAGGTCAAGACATCACACTCCGCTCTGCAAGAGACAGTTTCTCTGGCCACACCACAAAAATATCTGCCTGTACATGTACAAACAATACCAAGGAAACAAGAAATATGCAGTGTTTCCGCTTCAGAGCTCAGCCATAATTCATCTTTTCTTCCTAAGGTCCTGGGAAGATTGCATGGAACTTTCTGCTCTGGCAAACCAGTACAAGCACTCTGAAGATGCATCAACCTTGTGTGTATTTCAAGGAAAGAGTTTTACTCCAGCACCGAGATAATTTGAAGAATCCTTGCCAGTGCATCTGAAGGCCAGTTACATGCCTATATCGGCTACTGTACTAGTCCACAGATTTAAGTGGATAGAGCGAAGTTCAGTTCAAGGATGTATAGATACCTGTTGTGTACAGCCAAGAGTTCCTGCATACATTCCCCAACAGCACTTTTGGTTCTTAAACTTTTCAGACCTGGGTTAACTGGTATAAGATTTTCTGCTCTTTAGGAACAAGTCTAAGATAGTGACCACTTGCTGCAGATTTCCTGAAAACTCTGGTTAATGCCATTCTAGTAACACTGGCAACTTTAAATGATACAAAACCGACATTAAAATCTGCAACTATGTTTACCAGGTATATTTTAAAATATTGACCCTTGAAAACTTTAATCTTAAAATCAAAATAGAAAAACTTCTCCAGCAGGTCATTAAGCAACAGCCTGGACACAGAAAGGGGCTTAACCTACAGCAGTTTGTACCTTGTCATGACAATCCATTTGACACTGGGTTTACCTGAACAGCCTATTCTTGGGGGGGCGGGGGGGGGGGAAACCACCAAAACCAAACCAAACCCACAACTTATTAGTGCAGGAAAAGGGTGCAGGTGTTGTGTGGAGCAGCCTTAATGGGCACAGACCTATCAAAGAGTATATGCGTAGTGTGTGTGGTCACAATGAGCAGTGACTCACCTGCACCAAGAAAACATGGTCCACCAGCCAGAAAGATTAGAAACACTTAAAATTGCTCTGAAAGACTGTATGGTTCATTTAGTCATGCAACCTTTCTAAAAATATTTTGCTCCACCACCAGTACAAAAAAGATAATCTTAAATTAATAGCTTTTTCCTACCACAAGGTAGCGTTTGGCTTCCCCCCCCCAAGTACCTAAATTCAGAATTCTGGTTTAGCATTTTCTGGCTGCTTTTAATCTGTTAAGTACATTACAGGTTGGCATGACAAGCTCCTGTTTATATCCAGTGGAAACACAGCATTAGCTGCTCCCTTTGTCAAGCTGCAGCATTACGGCTCAGAGGGAATAAACAATCCTCCCCTAACTGCTTGAAGTAAATCCCTCATATATACCCACGTTCTCACTCATTTAGAAGAGCTCTCATCCTTAGCAAACACAGAGTTTACACCCTACATTTTAAAATTAATACTTGATGTATTGATGACTTCTACAATTACACCTGCTAGGGAGCACCAAAGAAATTTCATTTCTACTAACTGGAGCAATGGCTTAGAGGGGACCAACACCTGAGATCAACGAACCAGACAGACAGTGGGCTGGCTGCACTACCTAAAGTTAAAACCAACAGATTCCTCCTAGTGGAAGGGACTTCTTTCTTTCGACCCCTCAGCAGCAGAAGTACTTGGTAGGTTCACACTTACCCCTGCCAGTTCTTGTTGAATAGGAGCAAGCTGGGCTTCAGAAGTGGGACTCAGGGTAGCACTGACTGAGGCAACAGCAGGAGCAGGGTGCTCAGAGTCGCGCTTACCAGCTGATTCTTTGTGACCCAGACCATGGTGGGGGGACTCAACCTCTCCCTGGGGGTCCTCGCCTGAATCCGACAAACCTTTTTGCTCTGCAGGGGACTGGGAGCAGAAAAGACAATGGCCCTTCAATGCAAGGCTGCAACACAAGACAGCAGTCGTCCTAGTGTAGCAAGAGGATCTGCTAATCTGTTTTTAAATTCCAGTCTTTTCCCATATGGCAGAAGGAATTGCTTGCTGCTGAGACACCGACTGAAACATGCACAAACCAGGTAACAGAACCTGCTGACTGAACTATCCTCCCCTCCCCACCAAAAGCATCAGTTTGCACAAATGTACTTTTTTTTAAAAAAAAAGTTAGCTAAAAGTGTCAGTCTCCCTGGCAAAAGAGCATTTTGCCAGCCATGGGGTTGTTGGAGTTTAACTCCTCTCTAGGTCTAAAGGACAGCTAATTGCTTTTACCCCCAGATTCAGACATAAAAATTAAAAATTAAATAGACAATTGCTGTAAATTACTGTCTTTCACTGCTTATTCAGACCACGTTTGGGGTCAGTGGGGTTGATTACAAAACTCTGCACAGAAATTCATTATTGTAACATTCACACAAGACAATCCTTTCATATTCACGATGGTGAATTATCTGAAAACCAACACCAACATTTACTTTTGCAAATTACGAAATTTGCCTATCTGTTTCAGGGAGGGGAATGATAGGATAGCTAGTGCACACTAACAGGATTTGGCGTTTGCTGAACTTCTGCTGCAGACTCTACACTTGAGAGATTATTTAATGCTGCAGGTTCCTCACTTGCAGAAAAATTGGGCATTACCATGTTCTGCACACGTCTGAAGAATGAAACACTTAAAGACTTTAAGCCTGAACAACTGCATTGTGAGAAAACACTAAATTATAGTCCATGAATAATATGCACGCCAAGGATGTTCTCCCAGCTGCAATTTGTGGGCCAAGCCTCCTGATGTTGTATGGTGAAGCATCTGGAGAATCAAGCAGTTAGGTGAAGACGTCACTCAGAAGCACATAACTTTGGCTCGCTCTCAGAAAGCATTCAGTAGAATGAAGAGAGACTTAAATATGCTCATCATTGCCCAGGTCCATGCAAAACAGGGCAAACAGCAACTTCAAAAATAAACAGCAGCTTTTGAATCTTAAGAACCCAAAGTTCTTCAACTATGACTTGCCCTGCCCTCAAACAGAAGCAATTAAGAGACAGCAATATATGCAATTGTATCAGCAGATTCATTTCAGTTCACTGAAGTTACTCAAGTTTCAAATCTTGCAAGAAATAACATTATCCCCATTAAATATGTTTTGAGCCCTAATGATAGTTATGCCAGGTAAAGCTGGGTATGCTGGATTTTTGTATTTTCAAAATTTTCTGTTACTAATTGACCCAAACAGTAACTTAAAACCCCACAGAACAAGAAAGAAGAGTTAAAGAAACATTTTGTTTGTCACCCAAAATTAAACCGAGTCCAGCACTCTGCTCTTCTTACCTCTTTGGCTCAGAACAGCATAGAAAGGCTACCTGGCACAGCACTTACAACATACGTAACTCATATGTAAAGGAAGGGGTAACATCTGTCCTCTACTCAACGTTTTATATCCATTACTCCTAGTCCCTTTTTTATGCCATCTCACTTTCCAAGTTAACAGCATTCCAAATGTCACTCAAACTGTTTTCTTCCCCTTCAAGAGGAGACAGTCATAAAAAAAGTACAAGAATTAAGTCACAATTGCTTGCATCACACCAGCCACAAAAGCAGTTATGCAAGCAGTAGCAGTGAAAACCTGATTTTTCTCATGGCTTATGTTTGCATGCATCCTCTGGTCCTCTCACTCCACTACTCCAAATCTCACATATCTCAGGACTCAGACCTCTCCCCAGTCCTGCCGAACCGTCACCCCCAGGGCCAGCGGCAGTCTGTCTGCACTAAGCGGAGGCAGCAGGGCCACGCATACAACCTCTGCAAGGGAGGCAATTTGGGTCTCAGTGATCCACCCGAGGTTTCTAGTTTGCAAGAAACATGCAGAACTTTTTTAACATCTAAACCTCTATCGCCATGTCAATCGTTTCCACAATCTGCAAGCTTTCAGCCTGGTGAGCAGAGTGCCAGCGGCAGAGCCGGCTTTGCTTGGCTTCCTGGCTGAAAGACCTTCCACCCCTCCAGTGGTCTGGAGAGCCAGAGCACCGAGAAGAGATGCCAGCAGGAGGACTGAGCAGACCACAGAGCCAGTCCACCTGCTGGGCAGGGGATGGAGGTGACCCTGCTGGGCTCACACAGCCTTTGGGGATTCTCCGGGGGGGGACAGCACCCTAAAAACCACAGTGGGGAAAATGCTGAAAGCTATTACCAGAATGGCACTAGGAAACAGGAACGGGGGAGACCATCCTTGCCAAGAGCCAGAATGAACCTCAGGATGAGCTAACCATCACCAGGGATCTGGAGGCAGCAGGGAATGATTAGGAAACTGTAGACAGATTCTTGGGCTGAAGATTACTAAGAAGATTCAGTGCCCATAAGAACACAATAACGCACAGGAAAAGGGTACAGAAGTGCTCCCACATAAAAATAGCTAAATACTTCATTCTTCTTCAGCCATAATACACAGGATTTGGAGGAAAAAGGAGCAGGAGTATAACTCTGAAAGCACAAGTGGCCATCCTTGTGCATGGGGTGCCCGCACGTGCCTGGCTGGGAGCTGACAGTGTGAGCATGCATACGGAGATGGCTGCAGAGACAGGTGGCTGCAGTCCTGTGGAGTGGTTGGATTTCACCTTAATGGTCTTTTCCAACCTAAATAATTCTATGACACAGGATGGCATTGCAGGGACTCCCACATACAAGAGCTGGAAAGCATCAAGTCAGGCTATAAATGGGTTAAAAAACCCCAAACACCCACAAAACTGAAGGAGACAAAAAGCCCATTCTGCTGAACCCCTTGGCAGAGGATCACATAGATGGTAGTAGCTCACATGCTTGGGTTCAGCAAGCAATTGGAGAAATGCAAAGAAGAAAAAAAAAAGAGCCTTACCACTTACACTGACTTCTAGCTATAGATCATAAAATTGCTAGTAACATAAGGCAAGAACATTCAACACACATTTGTATTAACTGGAAATGACAATAAACTATTTAGCAAGTAATTCATATCAATACAGTTTATAACATTTCAAACTAGGCTAAGTAAACATGCATCAGATTTTAGTAGTTCTTTTAATATGTGGCAAATATTTTAAAGAGTGAAATAAGCAAGGTAACCTTATGGCATAAATCTGATTTCTACCCTAAGGAAAACTGGAGTATGTGCTTCAAGGCCCAGAAAAGAAACAAACCAAAAATAACAGTCATTGCCAATTGCCACTTTTACACAGAAAAACCTGAGACCACGTTGAGACTTTCTTGGCCAGGTTAATACATGAAATTTTATTTTTAGAAAAGCAATATATGAAATAGATCAAAAACTACTGCAAGTTTCAGTATTTTGTAAAGAGTATGTGGTTTAAGTTGAGAAAGACAAAACCAACAAAGGCCTCAAGGACTTGTGAAACCAAAACTGCTCCAGACAGAAGTTTGTACAGCTGTTCTCAAAAAAGCACATCCAAGGAAAACTGCAAGATCTAACAATTCATTTCACTCTCCAGTCATGCTTACTACTGAAGTGTCTTGTAATCTCTCAACTTCATAAATCCTGATCTAAGCTCTTGTTCAAACTTCTATGGAACTGGTGAAGAATAGTTCATTCTCTTCCTTTTTGCTGAAATGTTTTATGTCTGTGATTTGTGTCTCACCTTGAGACTCCTTTTCTCTAGAGAAGCATCCCTTGGAAGTACGGCTCTAGGGAGAGCATGGCTGAAACCTGTTACTGTCTCTTAAATATTAAGGCAAAGATCAATGGAGAGTAATAGTTTTAGGAAGCCACCTACACAAACTCACCTTGCTCAGCCAGATCAAACATCTATTTTATCAAAAACAACCTAGACTAAACAGAAGGCTACTTGGAGATTTGGCTTTCTCTGCATTGCAGGAAATAAGGAGACAAAAAAATATATTAAAAGCTAAGATTAACATGATGCTAAACCCACCAAATATAGGCAAGGAAATAATACTCCTTTTTTATAAGGACTGGCACAAACGCTGGGGTCAGTTTTTCCTCCCAGCTCTAAATTGGGCTATTTATGCCTCCTCCTTTCTCATCTTCCCCAAACTAGCACCCATACCCAATGGTGCAAAAAGAATACTCAGTGTATCTTCACAATCTTTCTTTACCTGCTTAGGGCTGAGGACAGCTCTGTGTCCTCAGTAGCCTTTGACATTATCAGCCTCTCTCTATTCCTCTAAGCTTTGCCTTGCACAACTGCCCTCCCCAAATACTTACGATCATTCTTTTAAGTGCATCAGTGTAGCAATATATTGACAATTACGAACTCTTAGGCATTAACTTTAACTCGTTAAACATACTATTGACTCACACAGTTCAACCAGGTCTCCCTAACAAAAACCTCTCGCCAGCTGTGCTAACTACACTCGGAGAGCCTGCAAAAGGGAACATTGTGGCCTCTCCCTACACAAGTTACATCCTCCACAGTTCTGTCCCTGCCACCATCCTAAACCTACAAGCCATGCCCATAACACAAACAAATTCCAAATCACACTACATCCAGCCAGGGCTTCCACCATTCCCTACTTTATATATCGTCAAATACAACTTTTCTAAACTTGCTCTCCAGCTTACATGGGAATGCCATCTTTCTAATCACTTCAATCACTTTTACAGCTCCTCATCTATTTTTAAAGCTCCACAGTTGAGACCTTGATGACAGATACAACAACTTAAGGAAGTAAACCCTTGTTTACTCCAGAACTACTCTTTTACCTTTACAACCCCTGTGCCAGCTACTCCTTAAACTCTTTGCATCATTTTACAGCTCCACTTAGGCATGGGACACGACCCAAATATCACGTAATTTAACCTCCCTTCAGAGTCATCCTTTAAAGGCTTGCCACTACCACTTCACCTATAGAAAGCACAGAAAACCAGTTTTATCACAAGGCAGAAATTAAAGTGTTCTTTTCTGTACTCTACCATTACCCCAACCCAGGCTGGGGGAGGGAAGAGGACAAGGTGCAAGCTACATCACAGACAATGGCTCACTTTAAAGTGCAAAAATATTTTTCTAAATCTGAGTTGAGAATTCACCTTTTGTAGTACTCAGGGCTAGGGAGTCATGATGATCCTAATATTACAAGGATCAATAATGACTGGAAGATGGCCACAGCTCATGCTTATAGAACAAAGGACACTAAACGCATTTTGGGGCAAACTGTTTCTTTATGACACTACCAGTTAAATTTGTTTGAGCTATTACACCTACTCAGAAATGTGTAAATGCAAGAAAGACTTCAGAATAACATGTATTTCTGAGGTCAAAGTGAACTTCATAAAATGACTCCAAGTAACTTACGGAAACTGTCATTAAATAGCTTTATGGTAGAAGTTACATTGGTTTCAGAGCAGAAACAAGTCTAACAAGCAACAAAAATGAATCATAGAAAAAGTTCTATCCACCAGTCAATCTTTAAATCAAGAAGTGCTATGAAAAGCACAGTGTAATTCATGTGTAAGTTATTGGGATAGATAATGAAGGAACAGTAATATTCTATGCTTAACAGTGAGGTTAGAACTTTATGCTGCTTTCAAATCTTAACAGCTGCGAGTCTTCCTTGCTGATGCAATTTTCCAACTCCTGTGGGCTCTAGAAGCTCTGCTTGCCAGAAAAATGAATTGCAGTGTATAAACAAGGAAGGTATTTGGATGCTATCATTCAGGTATTTGCAAGAACTCTATTTCACACATTGCAAAAATATTTCTCAAAGAGTTAAGGAGATATGAAAATGAAGGCTCACTCAGATGTGGAAAAAGCCAACTTTATATCCACCATTAACTGATATCTATAACGAAAATCAGAACAGACAGACTAATCCCATCTTTTTAACTGCAAAAGAAAACAACCAGAATCTCCTAACTGAAAGCAAAATTAAGAGGCATCATTCTGAACACCATGCACTTTTTTGTCCCCCCTAAATAAACATGACAGCCTGCAGGTTCTGATGTTTTACTAAACTGTATACAAGCCTTCGCTAGAAAAACCTGTTAAAAAAAATGTTTCCAGACTAGTACGCATTTTGTCCTACAACATGCTGAGTATTTTCCAACTTCTAATGGAGATAGATTTCTGACACCTTACGAGCACAAACAAGTAGATATTTCTAGAAAAAATAACGTTATTTAACTTAAAGCAGACAATGTTAGCTCCAGAGAAGTAGTTAAGGCCACCGAACAGTATCAACCCAGCCCTAGTACTGAAAGGGTCTGCAGACACAGCCTACAAAATAATTCCGCTCAGAATGTCCTGTTTGATGTGGAAGAGCACTAAGCAGACACCTAAACAATTATATGGACAGTTAATTGAACTGAAGAAAGCCAACCTGACTAGACAGACATTTTACTAAATTAAAATTGTGATTTACATAGAAAAATGATGTCTTTTAGAAGTTGTTTGTCAACTATTTTGAAGTTACTTTTGCATTTTCTTCAAAACGTTGCTCCAGGAAAAACTCCTCTGTTAATGTATTTTCCTTGTTAACTTTAATAAGGATAATCTTTTGTGGCAGGCAATGCACTTAACCAGGCACCTTGTATGGAAACACTAATAGAGTTAACGGTTAACTAACACTTAGCTGTTAGTCTTTCCAAAAATACAGTGAAAGGTCTCAACCAGTGTGTAACCTGAGTCACCTTTTCTTAATTAAGTTGATTAAAGGGACACTCAGCTGCTAGGTTCTGATATATACAGTATGTATTAAGTGGCCATTACTTTTGGCTGACAGCACCATATTTTGCCTCTATTACCATTTTATCAACGCTACAAAAACCAGCTACTGGCACAAGCAACAAGCAGGCTTTGACCCTTTATTTAATGGAATAGCAACAGAGCACTGATGCCTCTCATGTTTTGTCCAGTCTCAAATACACACCATAGAAGCTACTAAAATTAACCACCCTCCCTTCCCCTTTTTAAGAAAACTGTACATCTCTACACATTACACAGTTTAAGATAAGCATTTGTGTTTGTTATTACACGTATTACACTTTGGAAATTGGCAGCCAAGTGACAGATGCCACTGGCAGATCCTTCATGATGTGCCTCGAGGAACCTGCCCTGTTCCCTCACCAAGCGAGACCTATTCCACACCCACACGGACCACAGCCAGCTCTCTCTCGAGCCAACAGCACTTACCATTTAGACCAATTTCTGACTCATTTTTAACCCCTGTGCCTTGCAGACGCTTGGCTCACCCACCAGCCTAGGTACAAGGTGGTTGCTCCAGCCCAGCCCACCGGGCAGGACTTCTGGCTGTGCCTCAGCAGAGGACACACTGCACACAACCACCCTGCTCAGCATCACCATAGTCCTCAGCATCCTCCCGAGGCACCTGGGAAGACTAAATCACAGATCCCTCTCCCCAGAACACTCCATCCTCCCTGCCAACCCAAGACGACGTTAAGCCTTTACTTAAGATTCTTTACAAATATTTTCTTGAGGCGCACCAGAGCGCAACAGATCTGTCCCACAGCCCACCAGAGAAGCTCGCACAGCCTAACCCCGAAGGCATGCAGGCCACTGGGGACACACACACTGTGCACGAGCAGAAGGTCCAACATGAAGGAACTTGACAGCACCAGACCTACCATCTTCGCAGGGAAGGGCCAGGCCAGCAAAGAAAGGACATGGGACCACGTCACTCTGCCTGGGTTGCATATTGCTATGGTCACTGCTTCCAGGCTAATTGCAGAAGCACTGCCAAGTCAAAGGACACCTGGGGAGAAAACTCACCATGGTGCGACTTAGAAGGGACCTTCAGGAATGGTCTAAGCAACAGTGGGTGACGGGGAGCTGTTGCCTAGAAGGAAACACCACGATCCAAACTGATAGTGCAAGCACTAGCGCTTCCTTCACTCCGAAGTACATCTAAACAGGCACTCTAAAAAACGTAATTGGAAGGAACATCTCAAAAGTATTTAAGATGTATTTAATTTGATTAGCTAATATTAGGAGAACAGTAGATTTAAATCCTTTCCAAGCTGACAAAAGATTTCAAGCTCCTGCTGAGGAACATGCCTACTAAACCCACCAGAAAGCTTGAGTATGGTACTTGCTCCAAACCAAAGAAAAACTACCAACTGCAGTACGGTTCAGTATCTCTACTCAAATGTTTGAGAAATTTTCTGTTTGCACAGATAATACAACAATCCAGTGATTGAACAAAAAGTGAATCATGTGTACATGAGTACACTTCAGTTCCCACCAGCTTCAGCTGAAACAAGGGTAATGCTGATTTTTTTTTCCCAAATGTTAACAGCTTTTACTATTAGCCAGGCAGAATTAAGTACTGCAATATATTGACGTTCTTAATTTGTTTTACAAAAATACTTTTACAATAGAAGAAACTGAAAGGCTTGCTGGTTAGGAGGAAAAAAAAAGAAAACTATACCCTAGCACTCATCTATAACACTGTGTGTCATTTTTCAAGTGCAAAGGAATGCAAGCCATCCTGCACTCTGTCCACAAAACCATGGTTATCCATTACATCTACTTCAATTTAATTGCTATCTCTGCTAAAGAAAAGGTCCTGCTCCTTTCCTTCAACTGCCATTTCTCTCCTGAGCTCTATTCCTTCTGCAGCCGCAGGATGAGTTGTATCAGCCCCTTGGCTCACCACAAGCTCACCATGGACCACCTTCCCACAGATGACAGCACAGCTCCAACTGAACGCCGTGTCACTGCCCCTGCAGACCCCAAAGGCAGGGGACAGGAACATATGCCAGGGATAGGGGGACCGGGGAGGGAACAGGGGGCCCATTTTCCAAGGTAATTAAGACACTTCACAGCTTACTAACCAAAGATATGGGATACATTTAAATACACCAAGGTGAAAAGCAATAATCAGACCATGGTTTTCTTTGCTTTGTCTTAACTATCGGAAAAAGAAAATTTTAGTTTTCTCATGCAACTACTGTCAGCACTCCTTCGCCACCTGTTCAAGACATAGCTTTGAAGATATTTTTTCTCCCAGATTTGGTCCGTCTTCTGTCTGAAGAGCTATCCATTTCATGCCACCATCACACATCTTCCCCCTTTTAGCCCTACAGTACCTCCTTGCCCTATGCCCATTAATAATGTTAATGCTCCATTATCCATCTTCAAAACAATATAGACAAACAGCTGCTCACTACGACGAGTCAGGGCTACAGAACAAACTAAAAAAATAATCAACATCTCCTTACCTTCTGTGCTTTATCCTTCTGAAATACAAAGACAGGTGGAGCAATGGCAGGTTTTTCTGTAAAAAGAGAAATCATTTGTGTTTTTTTCGAACCACATTCATTATTGACCAATATGAAAATGTTATTTTCTACGTTGCTTTTCCTGACAATGAATCCCTGAAGCAGTTAAATCTCAGTTACACAAATTGTTTCCACCAGTTCCTGGTAACATGTAATCATAAGGACTTGATCTTCAAAAAGAAAAATGAGCATTTTAAGAAGAACTATACAACCAATATCTGAAAACTATTTGTCTTTTCCCTCCAGATCCATTTCAAATCAGCACTTTTTCCACACTTAGGTACGTGAGGAGGAAAAGGCCCTTTGCTGCAGTAGTTTACTTTTTGAACACAGGCAAGTTTTACAGACAAAGGCTTTCCCTTCCCCATAGTAATGCACTAATGCAAAGGGAGTTTTGCTGTACATACCCACATACCCCCTTTCTAAAGGTTGCTTAACTCTGACAGTTCATTATAGTTTTATTTCATTGTCATTGAAACCTTTAGAAAGGTCCTACACCTTCAGCATTTGCAGGTCTGCAGTTTAAGCCAAATATCCCATGCATATTATTACAGAGACACCATTCTTTTCTGCATAATTTAAGAGCATGTCTGCTTTATACTTGAAGTTCTGATTCAAATATTAGCAGGACACCATTTTCTCAATGAGCTTATCAACATTGAGTCTTCAAGAACAGAAGAAATTTCTAGAATGAGTGTATGTTTTCCGTTGTCCTTTATGACCTCAGAACTACCTCAAATGTCCTTAATGACAAAAAACCCCACGTACCACGCGGTGTGTGATAAATCAGAAATGAACTTCCCTGAGAGTTTAACAAACCGATACACCGTCAGCATTATATTTGAGGAGAAAACGCACATACTCTACGCAGTCTGCAACCCTCCTGTGTTTGTAGGGTTAAGGATGAGCCCAGTGTTTATGTCTGTCTTCAACAGGGGTATTCAGGGAGAGCTGTATTTTGGCTGATTCCTTTGCAGAAGTTCTACCTTTGCAATTATAAACGAGACTAGACATTTAAGAAAATTAAAACTTTCAGAACTTGAAAGTCTACCAAAAATAAATACAAAGCCATCAAGAAGAATTACCTCATGCCTAAAAAAAGACAGTATCACAAAGTCCTCCATAAATCTGCTACAGCATCAGTAACACACTTGGGTCAGCATGGAAGGAAAAAGGGTGAGATTGGCCATTCAGGAACTGCTAGCGACTAGATCAGTTTAGCTGAAAAAGTGAAACTTTACCTGACAAACACAAAAATTATGAAAATTATTCCAAGAACTCTGCATTTATTTCTGAGGGTAGAAAAGTCTCTTTTACTCTTTCGTGGGTCTAACTCAGAGGGATAACCCAGCAAAAACACTGCAAAACTGATTTTGCAAGACCGGCGTAACTTGTTCTACAAAAGGTAAAATTAATCCTGAACTAAAGCTCCTTGCTCCAGCATTTCACTTGCTCTTCTCCCCTTTACTTTCTCAGTTCTTCTGTCCATCAAACACTGCGGAACCTTACAAATGCTTATCCATGAAAGCAGTGCAGACAACCTATTTAAAAAATGAGAAATAGCCTACTAATGAAGATCGCCAACAAATACTTAACTGCTATACCTGTCCCCAAAAAACAGTTTGTTGGAGCAAAGCCAGGGATCCCTCTGGATTCCCTTGGCCACACTAACCTGCCTGTGAGAGGCTCCACAACATCCAAGCTTTTAACACTTCACTTCAAAGGGATGTTCGTTTCTTTACGCCAGGTTTGGTATACTTTAGAGTCATTAACACTCTAATTACAGCAACAAGCAGCGTGCATTCTACCAACTGCTTTTATCCAAGACTGACAAGCCAGTCGATAAAATGCCGTATTAGTGTCCTTCCCTTTTGGAGATCTGCTCCAAAGCAGGACTCATGTAACACAATGTACCAGACTCCTGCACCATATCCCACAGTTACCAAGGAGGACTGAACAGAAAAGAACTATTTTTCTATTCAGTGCTTAATAAAGGATTGAAGTACCGAGAGAGAAGAAAGCAGACAATTTAAAAAAGCAGATCCAACAAGGCAAAGTGCAGAGAAAACATGGGATGGCTGGAGGAAGACTAGAATGGGGAGACAGAAAAGTTGATGCAAAGGAACAGGACAAAATAGGAAATGGAGTCTGGTGATGGAAAACTGAGTCCTCAGGAAAAGAAGAACTGGGATGCCAGGAACAGCAAAAAGCTCACAGAAAAAAAATATTGGATAGAAGAACAAAAGAAGGAAAGTGACTGAAAAATCCAATATTTAAGATTGTATCTGGCTAGAGCAAATGAAATTGGGAAAAGCTAATAAACTGCAACCAGTCCTGTTAGTTAAGGTGGGAAAAATAATACTCGTACAACAGGTGAGAGTTTCTATCCACTGAAGAAACAGTCCTGCAGTACTCACGATCGAGGAACCACACCATCACTCTTGCTGGCTGAGAGACCAGCTGACATGATGGCACGCGGCAGGAATGACCGCCAGCCAGCAGGCACTCTGTGCCATGAACTGCTCCGGTGCTTGGTCTAGCCTGGGTTTTTGCAGGGGAACACTTGTTCACCATGTCCTTTCTAAGGTCTTCAACAAGACCACAATGCTGGAAATATTTCCCTAGTTCTCGCCCAAGGCGAGAAGGGACCCCTAGATTGTGTGATCTGCGTATTTTTCTGAGCCTTATTGTTTTGAGGAAACATTTTCAAAGGCATCAATTATTGATTACTGATAAAAGCAGGCGTATTGCTGCTCTCAATCATTACCTGACTTGGTAAAGAACTCCAATGCAGAATTTCCCATTCAAATGACTGGCCCCATCTTTCAATTCTGATTCCTACTTACATTTTTTGAACACATTTATGTACCAAATAAAGAGCTCTCTAGTATTTAATGTTTTTTCTATGAAAGCACTTACACAAACCAAGCTTTCCTGTCAACTAAGGAACTACAACAGGTTTTATTTTTGTAAAACAGAAGTGCACGTTATGTAGTTGTTGGGGGATTTTCCCACATGGTGACCATGGCAGCTTATTAAGTGCTACTCTAAAATGAGAATTACACAATCATTAGTGCTAGCCAACATCAGAGATGTATGGTCACATTCTTACTTGGTGAGCATGCTTCCACTCCACCAGCACGTCTGAAGGATGACCTACAGCAAAATGGATCTGTTGGGTCCACAGAATTGTCATCAAGTCAAAGGAAAAATGAAGCAGGGTAAAGGAAAGAGAAAAAAAACCAACCTTCAAACTTCAGGTACAATACCGTAAGAGAACACAAGACCTTCTCCTTTACCTAAGAGATGAACAGACAGCACGTAGTTCTTAAAATTGTGAAAGACTGGGTTTCTCTCCAGAGAAGCAGACAGAAACAAGGCAAAACAAGGAGCTGGAGATGCAGAAATGTCAGTTTTCTAACCAAGTCAGTCTTGGTAAAGGTGTGTCAGGAAAGCCCAAGCACGTAAGAAGGAAAGCAGACGTTCAGTAATTACTGCCACAGAGACAGTAAGTCCCCAATCTGAAGATCTGGAACCAGTACAAACCACTTGGTTTCTTCTGAATGGTGGTAGGCTGTCAAACCAGTCTGAGAAAATGACTGAATCCACAGAACTTCCTGCAGCCTATTCATAAGATTCAGACATTTCAGCTTGCATGAATAATTAGAAAAGCCTCAAGAGCTGGCTTTCACAGGCTAGATTCCTTTAGCATATTTCAGCCAAGTCATTAACTATCAATATATGTTCTATGCGCTGTCAGAAAGACATATGTACCACCAAACCTACTCCGCTTGCTTTGCGAGCCTCGGAAACCAAAACCCAGGAACAGAAAATTCTATCCCAATGGCTCAGGCAGAGGTATCATCAAGTCGTATATACTGTTTATTTAATGTGAGATTTTTAACTCTGATACATGACCGTTTGTAGCTGTACCAAACTCTGATGTCAACCATGTTTCCTGCAACTATTTTTTTTTTTACCTCGCCACCCATTCATACCAATGCAACCACAGCAGCTGGCAGCACCTCTAGCCACCACAAGAGCTATTTTCACAACACAAAATTTTAAACCCTCACTGCAGCCCAAAACAACCCAGTACTGACAAATCCAAGAGGTATTTTGAGTATACAGATGCAAAAACCTTTTTGAATCCACACTTAAAGGCCACTAAGTGACAACACAAGGTGCAACTGTACAAAATGGGGGAACGACACCAACCACCACTCTATATGCAAAGTGCGTTTCTATGTATAGTTACCGGACTCACGGAGTAAATCCCATGGCAAAACAGTGACAGAGGCCAAAAATGCATTCTTCTCCTCTGCCACTGAGACCACAGTGTTGTAACAGCCCCAGGTAATTCCAGCTGGAAGGGGCCACAGGGGTCTCTGCTCTAACCTCCATCTCCAGGTAAGGTGAGCTATGAAGTCAGACCAGCTTGTTCAGGTTATCCAGTCTGGTCCTAACTTTCAATGATGGGGGCTGAGCACCCTCCCAGAGTAATCTCTTCTGCTGCTTGACAGTCCTTAAGGTGAAAAGAACCTAAAACCAAAGCCAAAACATACCCTTTCCCTATAACCAGTCTGAACACCTGTTTCACCTGTCACCTTTTGTCCTTCCAACATAGGCTCTGCCTTTTTAATAACCACCTCACAGGTCCTGAAAAGCTCTTAAAGTGCCTCTCTGAAGCCTTCTCTTCCCTCAGTTGAAGGAGCCCAGTTCTTTCAGCCTCTTCTCACAGGTCATGCAACCCAGATCACCAACCATCAACTCAAATTAATCTTCAGATTTCAGAAGGAACCCAATCCCCACGTCACGAAACCAACTCTCAAGTCCTCACCAGACCTGCTGCAACCAGGTTATTATGGCAGGATTTTTTTTTTGTTTAAGCTAATAATTACACTGTTTCAAACATTTTCTTCTTAAATTTACTCCAAATTACCTTTAGCCGTGCATTAGTGCCTGACTACACAGGAATTTACATGAGAGGCAGAAGAAAAACACTGAGAAACCTCCAGGCAAGCAAGTCCTTTGCTTGGATCTGAAGATGCAATCTTCAACACTGGAAGCATACAAGTTGAGAACAACTGCTCTGACTTTAATTCATTATAATATACCACCTGAGAGAAAAAAAGTAGATCATACTAGCGAACAATGAAAGAGTGTTAAAAAGGGGAACAGCAATTAGGCTCTTAACTCACCATAAATATTCAGAGTGGTAGTTTCTTGCCTGTGAAAGGCTTATCTGAGGGTCAAGAAAAAATTTAAGTTCAAAGCTAATTTTAATTATGCTTAGTCAAAGAGCTCAGGCCACAAATTTTTTCACCTTAATACTATTCAAGTTATAAAGAGCAGAATAATCACGCTTTAAAAAACATATTAAAAGTAGTAAGGGCAATTTATGGCATTATAGAATTCTAAAGATGTCAATAAGACTCTTTTCTCTTCCAATAGCTATGAATGGACCGAGAGCAATGAGCAAGCCACCACACCAAGAGCTGATCTCCAGAAACATCCCACAAGCAAAGTCAAATCGTACATCAAGTCAGAAAGTACAAGAAACACTACTGCATCATTTATAGCCAGACTTCACAAGTGATGTCATGGTGACTATAGCTGACATCAGAAAAAAAAAAACAAACCACTTCAGCCTTATTTCCAAAGCTATGATGTTGCTTTTTATGAAGCAAAATATCTGATGTTCTCATTCACCTTCAAACTCTCATTTAATTTTTTTTTTGTCTCCTCCAGACAGTAGGCACGGGAAGGTAGAATGCCTCTTACATATTTAAGATGGCATCAAAATTCTATACACCATATTTAAAACAGAAACCTTTTGTGTTTGCAGAGCACGTGTTATTTCATTTCCCAAGCCCTTGTGGCGTTAGTAGAACAAAGTTACCCTTTGCATTAGCTAATTTCGCTATTTCAGCTCTGATACTTCACACAAAGCAAACTCTGCAAGTCAGAAATGGGAGAAAGTTTATTTGCATATGACAGGAAGAAAACCATGAGGCAGCCCAACTACTTTGCAATGAAGATAAAACATTAAAAACTAAAAAATTGTTAACAAAAATTGAAGTCTTTGGACTGGTCTATCTTGTAAATGAAATAGTACTTTATGGAGTTTGGGTGTGAATTATTAGGACATCCCCCAAAACAAACTAAATCACTCAGCTTAACTTTGCGTCCACTGTTTATCTGAAGTAAATCACCAAGGGGGGATAAAAAAAATAAATATCTGTTTACAGGGTCTACAAACACCAGGACCAGTGATGCCTGCCAGCTTCTCCCCTCAAAACAACAACAGACCTTCCTCTCTCCAAAAGCTACATCAGCAAGCAGAATTACATAGTCGGGGCAGGGGGGTGGGGAGGAACAACCAGAAAAAACCAACCAACCAGAAACGGCACAGCAGCAATGTCAGTATCATACAGGTCTGGCAAAGGAATGATGCCTTTCCTCAGATAATCGGCTTTGATTCTCTCATCTTCCGTATGTTTAAGGTAGTTACACACCGTAAACTTGTTATGATCATGAACTGTGCACTCAGCAATTTCACCAAGCAAAATTAGTCGTTTGGTGAATAAAGAGTTTGCCAACACAGGTGGTGCAGGCACACCCTGAAAGGGGAACGCGATGTTTTAGCCCCGAGAAAAACTTGCACTTTCTCCATGACTGACAAGTGATAAAGTAATTCATTCCCAACACAAAGAGATCCTGTCATCCAAACAGCAGCTTCAACAGCAAGTTACATACAAACAAATTACCAGTTGTGCATTAACAGCAAGTTAATGAGAAAAACATTCAGTTTATATAACTCTGTGCCTGACAGGAAGTTGTCCAGTTCTCCACGGTACTTCACATGCGTGAAGAGTCAGTTTTAAGATGCAACTCAGCTAAAATACCAACAAAAACCATCATACCAAAGACTTCAGAGTTTCTAATACCATTCAATAACTCCTTTATACTACAGTAACAGTAACTACTGTGCTCACCATTCCCAAATCCTGGTTTTCCCTATTATCAAACGCCTCACAATGCCAGTCCCCAAAGCCTTTATCACGTCGCTAAATCTTTGTGATAGATGAGCAAACTTCACACAGCCCGGGAGAAGTTACTCTCTCCTCCTTTTCATTAGCTCCACACTTATCAGGTCATCTGCTCTCATGATGAGGGGCAATGCCAAAACCAGGACTTGTTCCTAGGAAATGTCACAGTACAAACTTCTTTGGAAAGTGGCACTTGGACCACCTCATCCTTCACCCCCCTTCTCTGCAGCAGAGGACCCCCTTAATCCAACAACCTTCTTCTGCCAAGATACAGCTTGCCATCAAACCACTACAAAGAGGTAGGTGTACAGTTTCACCAACTCACTAGAGAAAACAAGACAAGTGAATGGAAAAAATTCAAGGAACGATGAGAATGAAGAAAGTGAAGTACCTGTGAGAATATCAGAGGGAATGTTTGTAGCTTTGAAGAAATTAATCACAAAAAGATCACCCATTACAATAGAAGGCTTAAAGGATGTGGGAAGAATGGTTAAGGGGAGGCAGTACTGACACCTCAGTCATGGTTTTAAGACAGACAAAGGACTAAGAGAGACATCAGAATCTAGAAGGTAAAGAGAACTAACACGCTGCCAGAAAAGGCAAAACCAGTGACTGAACAGAAACAAGAAGGGGTGACAGGGTAGAAGTGACAGGTTAAGAGAGCTTTGCATTAGCAAGACGAAAGGACACAAGCAGAACCGAACTGGGCTAGAAGGTTTGTAACAGTAATCAAACGGGTAAGAGCCTAAGTGAGTTTCACTTGCACAAGCAGATGAGGAAAGCTATGGTTCAAACACGCTAAGCAAAAGCAACCGGCAAGAAAAATTGAAACCTCTTTCTAGGTACTTGTGTCTACTAGGTGTCAAAGAATAATTAGCTTCACACCTCACAATGAAGTATGACTGAGACAGCACTGCTGTACAGATCCATCAAGATTAAGGAATATTAACAGCTTTGTTTTAGCCACACCTGGTTTGTGAACATGAACATGTAACTAATAGATATGAAGCAGAAGATCAAGGAATTATCACTTCATACATTCCAATGAAAATACCTGGGCATAAGGGAATATAACGTTCACCTACAGGCTGGGAAAATAAAATAGACCGATATGTTTGAGGAGAGAACAATCAGTCACCTGAGAACATCATTGCCGTGTCAGAGACAGCAAAGGCCGCAAGTAGAAAGAATACTGAATCCACTGACTTGCGGCAGCAGGATGCCAATTCCAGAAAGCGCGTGTATTTATTTGCACAGGTATACAAAGAACAGACACCTCAAAAATGCAAACAGAGGGGAAAAAAAACTAACACCAGGCAATGCAGCCAATGATATTATAATGAGCAGAAGAGACAATAGTTCAGAAGCAAGCTGATCTTGCTTAATCTCACAAAAGATTAGATCACATTCTCAGTGCAAGAAGAAACAGAACAGTAAAGGATGAAGACGACAGTTCTGGAAGGAGGTGCAAGCACAAACTAAAGATGTTAGCAGGTGGGGGAAGTCACTGGAGTCAGGAAAGGGTCTGAAGGAAATTAAAAAAAGAGAGAGAAAGGAAAATCAGATTAAAAAGTAAGGGTGACACCACACTTTCCCCCGACCCACCCCAGATGGTCTACATAATACTGGAGAAATGCCACGCTAGGGTAGAAGCAAACACTGGCAACTTGGGAATTCACTGTTGAGCTCAAATGTTTCGCTAGAACAGAGAAGTAAAGCAAGGGGCTTGCATGACTTACAGCGAGACAGCTGTTTCCAACTTCTGATTCTAAAAGAACACAGCAAACAATCAAAATTTAAGGTCATTATAATGACAGTATGCAAATACAGTCATTAAATTTCTTGGAGTCATTATGCATTTGAGTATTCACTATCATCCTCAAGACCATTTATCATGCTGCTTTGGGCACTGACAGCTCATCTTGAGTTTGGGAGCCAACAGCCCAAGACACGCTGCATCACAAGACCTGTCAAATAACTAAAGTGTAATTATGTGATTAGCTGCTTATAGAAATCACCTTCAAAACCTACACCTACGATAGATATTTGCTTCCTGTTGTTAAACGTTAATATTGGAACTGTAATTGCTACTAGTACAGAGTTCAAACGTGAGAAAGTCTTGAAAGAAGGGGCCTCACACTTTGATTTGCTTCCTTCTGGGCATCCCCCCCCCTTCGTTAGGAAGGAAAACGATGAGGAGCAGAGACAGCTGGGGCGCCCTTGGTTTTGCTGGGACTTTGTGGCACGTTACTCACTCCCAAAGGCAAACTGTTGGCGCCTGTTGTCACTTGACACATCCAAACACAACATCCAAACCCTGTGGCGGTGCAGCCCATGTCTTCCTAACCCTCTTCAGAGAGCAAGAAAACCACTATTTCTTTACTTCAGAGGCTTTCGGCTTCAAAAAAAACCACATATGGTTATTATTTTACTTCATCTAGTTTTCCAGAACCGCCTCTGTTACTCCCCTCACTCGAGGAAGGCTTAACACAAGAGGAAGTTAAGGAAAGATTCGCAACAGTCCCAAAGCTGCGGACAACGACCCCAAAAAGCAACCGGACGAGAAGGGGCACAAAGCGGCTGAGGCGCCCCCGGGGCCCCTTCCCCAGCGCCGGGGAACCGGCCGCGCTGCAGCCCCCAGCCGCCGCCCCGGGAGCCGCCCCCGCCCGGCAGGAGGCACCTGCCAGCGCGGCCCCGGGCCGCCACCGCCGCCCCCCACCTCGGCAGCAACGCGGCCGCCCGCCCCGCAGCCGGGCCCGCCGGGCGGAACGGGACCGGCGAGGAGCGCGGTGGCCCAGCCCAGCGCTCCCTTTGTCCGGCCGCTCGCCCCAGAGGGGCCGGGGCACGGAGAGGCCGCGGGGAGGGGGCGCTTCCGAGGGCGGGCCGGCGCTCGGGCGCGCCCCCGAGAGCGGACCGCAGGGCCGGCCCGGGCCCGGAGCCCAAAGCGCGGCGGCGCGGAGCCAGGCCGGGCCCAACCGGGCCGGCGGCGAAACCGCGGCCGGCACTGCTGCGCACCGCCAGCGCCCGCCTACCTTCGTTCGCTAGGTCCGCCATTTTACTTCCTCAATCACGCCCACAATGCATCGCGCGGGCAGACAGCTTCCACTTACGGCGGGCCCGGCCGGGCAGCGCGTGCGCCGGGGGACGGCCGCGCCGTGCGGCACTGCGCGTGCGCGGGTGGTTTGTCTGGGCAGCGGGCGCGGCGCGGGGGCGGGGCGCGGCGCGGGGGCGGGGCGCGGCCCGGCTGGGGCGGCAGGGGCCTGCCCAGATGTGGCGGTGGGACCAGATGTGGTGGTGGGCCCGAGGCGCCTGGGGCCGGCCCAGATGTGGCGGTGGGCCTGAGGCGCCTGGAGCCGGCCCAGGTGTGGCGGTGGGCCTGAGGCGCCTGGGGCTGATCCAGATGTGCGATGGGCCTGAGGCGCCTGGAGCCGGCCCAAGTGGCCAAGCTGGCCAAGGCCGAGCCGCCCGGGGCCAGCTGAGGCGCGACAGTGCAGACGTCCATGCCAGGCGTCCCTCAGGGCCTCCTCAGGTTTGGCGGGGCAGCCTGGCTGAGCCCGAGGTCCCCACAGCACCGTCTGGGTCGTGCTGGAGCGGGCAGCCTGGCTGCTGTCCTCCTGTGGTGACAAGTTGCGGGAACCCCTGTGAGGCCCATCGCTCTGCAGCCCACTGCCCGTGCCACCCCCAGCAGCTGCGCTCGTTGGACTGGGGCCTTGGAGACTGGTTGCCCATGGATCTTCCCATGCCCTGCTTGGCCCTGCCCTCTGCTCTGCCGCCTTGTGTGGCTGCAGGACCCAGAAGTTCACTCCATGAGTTAAATGGATCCTTGATTCCCATTTACTGCTTCCTGAGTGCCTCACATCTACAGTCCTGGGGGACTTAGTGGGCAGTCATCATTTTAAGCTTTGACCTTATCTTTCCCCACCTTTTTTTCAGACTGAACACTCAAACAATTTCAGTTTATGGAAGGCTGCTGCTCCATCCCCAAGATCAATATTTGCCGTTCTCTGTGGTGAATAACTGCTATCTCCAGAACTGCACACACTGCTCAAAACGTAGGTGCACCAAGGCTTTATATGGCCATAAAATGATACCGTATAGTGTATACAGTACAGAGGCAGTATAACTGCACTCTGGTGCTCTCACCTCTCTTGATGGTGCCCCATATTTTGTCAGATTCTTTGGTCAGTGCACCTAAGCTCCGCAACTGCATTGACTGGGTCTTCACTCGTTAGTAAGGGAGTCAACAGCAGCTAGCTCAGAGGGGGATGCTGACGTGACTTCAACCTTACCCCTAATGATTGCTTCATCCATGATGCCTGATCATTTGACTGCATCCCTCACAAGCTATCACACCAGCGTTGTGCAGAATCCAAGGGCCAGGCTCCTGATCTCTTTTGCAAGTACCACACATCTAAACTGTCTGGTTTAGCTGGTAGGAGACATTTCCATCAGGAATACAACAGCAGGACTAGCAAAAGTTACGAAGAATAAATGAATGGCACTGAAGTAGAAAAATACAGGATACTTATCTTTAAATCAATGTCCATTGTCAGCATTTGGTGGAACTTTTCCATAGATCAAATAGTACCATTTGGAGTTGTATGGTTCCTGGTGCAAGCTGCATTGTCTGTTGAATGAGCAACACAGTGGGCACAAGAAATCCAGGTGGTTTCTAAAGGGTGTTAGGGACAAATTCTTACCCCACTTGCTGGACAGGCCACCTAGTTCAGCTGGACACCCTCCTGGATCTGGTACTGGTGACCAGGGAAAGGCTGTTTGGGGCTGTAGTAATCAATGGCCGTGTTGGCTGTAGCAGCCATGAAATTGTGGCACTCAAGATCCTGAGGAGAGTGAGAAAGGCAAGAAAAGACCCATCAAGAGAATTGACTGGGTTATTGAGGAACAGGTGAGGTGAGATTCTGTGGGAGGCAGCTCTGGAAGACAAATGAGCTCAAGAGAGCTGTCAGCTCGTTAGGGACCTCTTCCTCCAAGCACAAGAGCAGTCTGTCCCAGCAATCAGGGAAATAAGTAGATGTGTCAGGAGACAAACTCAGCTGAACATAGAATTTGTGAGTGAACAAAATATGTATCTGGGAGACGGAAGCAAGCACAGACTGCTAAACAGGAATATAGAAATACTTCTTCAGCATGCAGAGATGGTGTTGGGAAAGCAAAGCTCAACTAGAGCTGAGATTGGCAAGGGACATTGAACACTTGCTTTGTTTCACTTTCCACCAAGGTCTCCCAGGTCTCTGTGCTTAAAGACAGGGTTCAGACAAAGGCAGGATCAAGTCAAGAAGAATTTCTTGAGAACTCTCAGCCCACACAAGTCCATGGGACCCATGGGCTTTGTCAGAAGGGGCTGAAAGCTGGCTGATGTCACTGAGCAGCCACGCTCGATCATCTTTAAAAGGTTGTGGAGATGAGGGAAGGCCATGTCTGCATTCAAGGGAGCACTTTAAGCAACAGAAGACTCTCTTTAACCTCTCGCTTAGCAGGCTACTGAAGCAGAAGAAAAACACTATTAAGAGTGTTGCTTTTCATCCAAGATGAGTCCTGCCATACTTCCCTGGCTTAAATAATCTTGCCGCTATTCAATGTGCTACGTGGTCCTGAGCAAGTCATCCCTGGGGTCTTTGAGGGCAGGGTTCTGGCCATGGTATCACAGATACCTGGAGGACACATAGCACAGCTTCAGAAATGTTGGGGGTTAGGCCCGAGCAGGAGCCTCTCCTTTCTGGAGCAAAGAATGAGAAAGAGGTTTGGAAAATTATTGTTTGTTTAGAAAAAGTCCCAGATCCTCAAGGCTGCTGAACACATTGACTTCCGCGGGGATTAAGCATCTAAATCTGGAGAGGATCCAGAACTTGAAATAAAAGGGATGTGGCAGAGAGAAACGTTCAAGGAAATTAATAATTAATAATAATTAATTATTCTGTGTTTGGTGCAGACTCTGAACACAAAGTATTTGAACGCAAAGCCAGATGCGTACTCTCCGTAAGGAGGTTACAAAGGGAGGCTGGGCAATTTACTCTCCTGTGAGCACCATTGCATCTGCTCCCTGAAGAGGAAAAACCTTTGTCATTACTGTCTGTCAAACATCCTATTCACAAGGCAAGTGTGAAAAGCTGAGCAACCTTAATGCCCTCTTCACGTAAAATTTGGAGCGGCAGTCTTATCCACAGGAACAGGATTTTCATCCTGATGGGTAAAGCCACAGCTGCGCTCAGAGTCTAAATACAACTTTTCAGAGACTAAATGCAATTTTTGACAATTAACAACAGCCAAGCAAATACCCAGCAAGCACACAGGAGGTCTGAGGTCTCAGGACGCAACAGTGCAGGTAGTGGACTGTGAGCATGGGCAAGGGCAGAAAGCAAGGAGAAAGCAGCTGGCAGACAGACCTTTGGGTCAGGACCTGTTGTCATCGTGAGCCAGTGGAGAACGCCAGCACTGCTAAATCAGAATTAGCCCCAGGTAATACTAATGAAATTCTGGTCATTAGGCTGCAGCATTTTTTATTTGATCTCAGCTGACTTAAAGCTGATTTTATCATCTCCTCAGGTCATGGCTTTAGACTTTTAACAGCTTTGTAAGATTTTTTTTGTTTCGTGCCTGTCCACTGGCAGCTTGCAGGGCTAGGCACTAGTGTGAGTCTGTGCATGGATCCAGGCATTGTCTGTGCCTCTTCCCTGGAGAAATGGATCACATCTGGTGCAGAGAACTTACCAAAAAAACATTAGCGTGTCTCTAATCACATGAGAACCATAATTTCCAGGGATATACAGTGTGGCTGACTTAGCTCCAGTTCTTATGGAATTAACTTCCTTTCCCAAAGCAGACATGTCCTACAAACTGAGCCAAACACTAATATTGAAAAGGTGTGAGAGTAATTACCCATTATGTGAGTATCTAAAAAACAATAATTACATTTTTAATTTAAGCCCTTATTCTGATACAGATATCCATTACGGAAAATTTCACTTCAGAGCATTAAAGCCTGTTAAACCTATAAGAAACTGTAAACATGCTTTTATCATGGAAATGTCGGGCAACTTTAATTATAGGAATTACTGTACTGTGCTTCTCAAATGAATACATGGTACTAGCATAGTGGGTGGTGTGACCTAATTAAAGGAAGTGATTTAGCAAGAATGTACCTCAGAAAGTTACACTCACTAGACCTTAAGAGCCAGCAGGTCACAGTGTGTTCTCTATTCATGTTCTAATTAGAGCCCACACTTCTCCAGCATCATTAGCATAAAAGAGGAAAATTAACAGTTTTATCCTAACAGTCTGGAGCCCAGATTCTGATTTAATTTACCTTCAAGTAAGTCTATAATAATACCAGGGTAAATGTGATTCTGGCACTTTATTATTTCAATAAAAAGTAAACTCCACCCATACCAACTTTACAGTTCCTGTGACTTTTAGAAATTAATTACAAGAGTTATCTGTACCCTATGAGCTTGTCAACTTGCTGATATAACTAGAATCTATTTTGGGTGCATGCCATTAAGATACTATAAATGCCATACTTTCTGATTAGTACTATTGTTAGGTCAGCATTTCTAAAGGGACATGGCCTAAAAGTCACTATGACTTTGACAAATTAAATATTTTTCCATGGCTGAGCTCTCATAAAAAAAAAAAAAAAAGAAAAAAAAAGAAAAAACCACCACCCTAACCCACCCTGTCTGAAGGCTTTCTACTTCTGAGACTGTGATATGGACAAGCTCATACCCTGAAGGATTTACGCAGTGCTGTGTTCCATAGCACGGTCGTGATAACATCCCTTGACATTTTGATCCACAGCTGTAGGCATTCATCAGCAGGGAAAGAAACAGAAGCTCTGGAGTGAAGACAGCACCAGTTAATCATGATCTCATTCCCAATTCCATCGCTCTGCCAGTGCCCTGGACAAGACAGTAGTCGCTCGATGTCCACACCGTGTAGGTCAGTAGATACACCACCTTGTTTGCTGTTGGTGGTAGACCTGGCTCAAGCAGAAAGTTGTACCAGAGGTCTCCAGAGGTCACTTCCACCAGCACTTCTGTGATTTTCAGTGAGACAGTGACCATTATTAATTGGGAAGCCTACCTACGTGTGTAAGTCACGTTCTGCTGGAAGTGATCCAGTTGAAAACTTATTTTTTTAACTTGTCTCTGCACTGATGGGGGTTTTTTCTCAGAGGACTCGTTCCTTATGGCATGAGAGACCTGGCAGGGACAAGCAGCCTCGGGAAGGAGAGGGCTTCCTTTTTCAGCAGCAGCCGTGGGTTTATGTCAAACTCAGTTGACAAACGTCACAGGTTTTCCCAGCTGCCAGGCCACTTCTGTGGGTCTTCTAGACCCACTTCAGAATAATCTGTTAGAATCCTGATCCCTCTGTGGCATTGTGACCCTCAGCCAGAAACTGCTGTATTAATGGCACCAGATTATTGAACAGCTGCCAAGCCACAGACTTATAAACATTTGCTTGTTAGAAATTACAACAATAAAGAAAATACAAATGTTGGCCTGATTCCAAGGCACCTGCACCTGTGAAGGCAGTGGTTCATCATTGGAAACTAATAGTTGCACATAAAGATGTTGTGAGGGTCTTTAACAACATGAGGGTGATGTTGGTTACCACCATTAAGGTTTTCAGAGGTTCTAACTCAGCAGGTGATTTCTTATGAAACATTTACTTCCCCCCTTAGGGAGGACTGAACCGTAGGTTTCTCTTGGAGGAAGGAAAGCCATCAATCTTTCTCCAGCTATAAGGAAAGAGGTCATCTCCTGACAGTTTTGAGGGAGATCGTGTGAGGAGCCAACCACCTACAGAGCCTACACCTTGTCTTTTCTCTGGCACCTGGTGTAGTTCCAGGAGGCTTTCAGGCTGTTACCAGATTCAGTTTCTCTTAATATCTAATATCCTCATCTGCAGGGATTCACAGGGATTTCAGAGGGGAAATCTACAAAGTAAAATACTTGCTACGGTGAAAGGATCCCTAGGTCCTGTCGGTGGATTGATGCACGAATGAAACTCACGCCCAGTGTGCTGCAGGACTGAACCTGGCTTATAGAAATATGGAAATACTGGGGGGGTTGCTCATCATTTCCAACTCTGCAGTTCAGCTGCAGACCCCGTAACAGCACGGGGCGATACGCCACCGACATGAAGGGGAATGGTTTTGCGTTCATTGCTTTGCATGTCACACTGGCACAGCTGCGTGGAACTCTGGCATTGCACTGCCAGCCCAGGTGCTGCTGATGGATCCGCTTGGAGGAGCTGGTCCCAACGGCCGTGACGACCCCTCTCCTGTGGCAGTGGTGCCATCGCCAGCACCCACTAGATGGTGGTCTATGATAACGAGAAGGCGGCTTCCCAGGCCCCGAGAGCAGAGAGCTGGCTACCATGGGGGGCTGAAGGGATGTGCCAAACCACAGCACCTGTGGGCACAGTCCTAAAACTGCCGGGTGGGGGGGATCACTGAAGCTGCCTTCCCGGGAAAACCTGCCGGTTTCTCATGGAGCTGGGTCGCTCCAAGTTGGGGCTCACTGCCAGCAACGTACATGTGTGCAAGGACAACTAAGCCCACTCACAAACATAAATAAACACGTTAGAAGGGCTCATCATCTGCAGTTCACATCACTAATTCACTTTCAACATGAATGCTGCGCCCAAGCTTTGACACTCCAGGCACCCCGGTCCAGGACTTGAATCAATGCGCTGCTGCTCCTCATAGCTCCGTATGGATTCTGCGTGATGATAGATGCTGAAAGCATGAGCAAGGCTTTCAGTAATTCGAGCTATCAGGGGCTGAACTAAAAGGCTTCGACACCTCGCTGCCCTCCCTGCACTGCTGGACCCTGGCAGTCCGAGCCTGCGCCTGGCACAACCAAAGAGCTGAAATGCAAAGAGCATCTTCCTCTGCAACCAGCACAGCGTGTAAGCAAAAAGGGAGCTTTACACCTGTTCTCTGACAGGACTGGCGAGCATTTTTTTTTCTAGGATTTTGTTTTCTTGAAGTGCTTTCTTAGGGTAGTGAGCAGTGCTGGCATAAGGACTGGTGAGGCTGTGAATCTCCATCCTTGGAGAGTTTCAAATCCAAGTGGACAAAATTCCACTGAGTAACCTGACCTAACTTTGAAGCCAGCCTTGTTTCAAGCAGCAAATTGAAGCACCCTGCCTATACCTTTCTGTGATTCTGTGATATATTTGATCTCTTTCATTCTTAAATTGACTGTCTGAAATGCGCTGTGCAGGCAGAAGGGGAAGAGGACATAGATAATTATAACCGCAACTGCAAATCCATCTGAATAGGATCAACGTGCAAAAACACACAAGACCACATTTGTGGTGTTTGGTCCCAGAGTTCGCTCCCAAAGGCGCATGCACACAGCCTCCAGGGACCAGCAGCTGATTTGTACTGGAGCGTTCTTCCTTCTGAACATAACCACTAGATGGGGAAGCAAGCACTTGATTTTTCACCATTTCTTGGTGAACAGTTTCACTTCCTTGGTTTGGCTATGCTCACACAATTAACCGTGTTCTTGCCTCTTGTTTTAGCATCTCTAAATGGCCACCTGCTCTCGTACCCTGTGCTGTAGCACCAGGCCATAGGATTTCAGCCTAAGTTTAAAGGTGCTGCCCTAGAACACGAAAGAAAGGCCATAAAGCTGGAGGCATATAGCGCACGGGTTCGGGTCTGCAGAGGCTGTGTAGCAGTCATATAGCAAATCATTTCAGGGAAATGATTTAACAGACAGGTTTGCATATACACCTGCAAACAGTCGATACCTTTAGTCTCTTCTGTCTTCTTTACCTCCATGACATTTTTAAAGATTCTCTAGCAGTCTGGAACATTTTTGCCTGTAACAAAAGCAGTCGAGGTCTACCTTGGCTTCAAGATCTAGCACTGAATAAAATCATCAAAACCAATTGGGAAAATTAGAAATACAGACTGTGGCTATTCAAGGCTGTAGTGTATATTCAGGAGGAAATAAAAGCTTTGGGGTGTGGTGCTGATGCATCTCATGATCAGTGTCTGTCCCTAAGAATCCCAGTTGGGATTATCAGGACCATGAGTTTTACCACAATGATTTTGGGATTAGGCAGTTAGAATTCTTTCTTGGGAAATCACTGATTATGTGAATTGTAGAGGAAAGAAGCTGGGTTAATTATCATTGATAATATACAACTGTGGGCTGGCTTCAGGGGCGGTGGGTTGGCCAATGTAGATAAGGTGCAGCTGTGGCTGGTTCTGTTAAGTGGTTGAGAGCTAATGAAGAGAGGGCAGCCGAGGAAGAAGGGGAAGAGGAGAGAGAACTCATGCCTTGGATGAGGTGAAGGCAGTGGAGGGACTGTATGAAGAGTATGCTGGTATGAGATGGTAAAAGACCTTGTTGCACCTTGATAGTTTGGAGAGTGCTGTGACAGCGAATGCCAGTTTTTATTTGAAATGGCACCTTCTTAGACTTGAGACATCAGAGAAAACTCTTAATTACGCAGAGCATGAGGCACAAAGGTGTCTGGGTAAGGATCCCTCCAGAGGGGCCCTGTATGTTCAGCTCCCACTCCAGCTCAGGGTAAGTATCTGGTCCCCTGGCCATGCTGAGCAGGGCACTATACCTGTGTTAGCCCCCAGCCACAGCAACCCTGACCCCTCTCAGGACCCCCCTGCACAGCTTCAAGTCCACACACACTTCTCACATGTTTCTGCCTTCCCAGCGTTAACTCAAGCACACACCACCCTGGTTAACACTTCTGTGTGGTTTAGCCCCTGGGTGGCATTAGGCACGGACACAGCAACTTTCTCCACAGCCAGAGTGGATGGGCCAGGCACATGTTCCACACCAGGTAGCACCAGAATGGTCAGGGCACTGGAGACGGTGAGGTCAGGGTGTGGAGAAAGATTCCCAAGGCACTGGGATGGCAGCATGCCTGCCCTTATATCCCAAGTCAACGTTCTTTATGGCCACAAAAGAGGACAGGTGAAGAGGGGCCGGACAACTTGTCAAAAGTCTCCCTTACATTGCTCCTGCCCCCACTTACAGCAGCATATCTTACCTCCAGGAAGAGCATAGGATGCACTGCCCAGGAGAGATCACCCTGGAGAAGCAATGGGGAAGCGCCAGCATACCAGAGCTGGACAGGAAGAGGGGACAATCGATAATGATTGATTCCTGCAGTGACACAAGAGGAGCAACAACTCCTACCTTGCTGGCCAAAACACACTCTGTGCCCTGGACTGGGCAATGGAAAGTTAAGAAACCAGTGACAGTGCATTTACTACCTCTGCCAGAAAGCCCACTGCCTGGGGAGCTGAACCGGACCCCCCTGCAGCCTGCCCCTGTGAGGAGGGGTCTTACAGCTGTAAGCATAGGGGCCATTGCAGAGAGACCCCTGAGCACCAAAGAGCCCCTGTGTGCTACCAGAGCGGTCTGAAAGGCTTTAGAAGATGGAATGGGCTCCCCTCGAGGACGGCAGGGTTGGACCCCAGCAGCTGCTTGCACCTGAGTGCAAGCACGGCTTTTTGTGCTCCTGTCTGGGAGTGAGGGTGAGGAGAGTGTTTGTAATTACAGAGGCTGATTCTGGGGCAAAGGTGCCCTTAACTCAGCGGTTCAGTAAATATCCCAGTTACCCATATTATTGAAGTGACACGCTTCACCTGTCAGCACCCATGGCTGCAGCGCTCCTTCCTCCAAAAGCCACGCGTGCAGGTGGGTGTCACTTCACGTGCTGGAGATGAACTATCCACCCAGTTTATCTGGGTCTGTTTCCTTCTGCTCCGCGTCGGCTGGGTGCCACCTCGAACTAAAGCAACGTCAGTCGCCCTTTTTCTAAGCTAAGCGCTAGCATGCAGATTCACACTGATGAAGCACCAGGGGGGGTGACACAAGTTTTCAGTCGCAAAAGCAACTGTCTCTGTACAACAGCGTTCCCTGAAAGATGAAAAAGTGGGTTTTGAAGAAAAGAAACCCAAAGAGAACACACTTTTACTGGTCTTCTTTAACAAAAATCTTTTAGAACTTTAAAAGTTCGGTATAAACATGACCAAAATGCACTATCAGCCTCCTTCCTCAGTTTTGCAGAACAACCTGACGTTGAGTTTCACAGCAACACTCTGTACAAATCCAGTATCAGTCTCCAGTAGCCAAACTTTTCTTGTTTAAAGCAGTAGAAGGGGCATCTTTTGATAAGAATGATGAGGCACACATGGGTCCTTCAAGGTCCAAGCAGATCAGAGCCACATCAAGTGTGTTTCTGAAAGCTGATGTAGAGCTGGGCCATGCCACTGATGCTTGCTTAACTCTAGAGCCAGAAAGGAAACATCTCAAATGGAGAATCAGGTGTGTAAGATGCAGGGCAGTGGTGAACCTCACCCAGGTACTGTTCTTCTCTGCAAAGCAGCATTGCTGACTGCCTTATACCTCACTGGCCTGAAATACTTACAAGTACAAAGCTGCTGAATAACTGAGGCAGCCCTTCCCTGCTGTGTGTGCTCCTGATGGAGGTAGAAGGGCTGCAAATGATGTGACTGTAACGAAGGCAGGCTATGAAAAGTGCAGAGTAACCATGGCAGGTCGCTTCACCAGCTTTCACTCAGCGGAGGTCAGGTCTGTGGAAACTGGTTCCTGCAAATTAGCCGAGAAGCAATTAAGACTGGTGATCTCCCACCACCTCTCTAGCATTACACCCAATTCATTCTACCTGTCCTATACATCCTTGGTTTTGTTGGTGCCTCTGTGATACAAAGCATAGTAAAAGTCAGACAAATTGGTGTACACTGGACACAAAAACATCCCAGCTTTCTCTGCTTGTCCTGCTGAAAGGACTGCAGATTTTGAGAATTAGCACATTCTTGAGTCTTGCTAGTTTATTACAGGATTGTCACTGTGGTCTGTAAGAGGCACTACTGCAAAAAAAGTATCCTAAGGAGGTGTGAAATGCTGCCAGTGAGCAAACTAAAGCAAGCTTTCTGTTCTAATCACCATTCCTAAGAGGCTTTGCTTTGAGTTCTGCAGCCCCGTTTGAATGCCACAGACTTCAGAAAAGATGTGGAACAACTGGAGAGTCAAGAGAAAGCAAGAGCTGGACAGCACCACCCGTGAGGAAAGATAGAAAAAATTTCAATTGTTCCGTCAAACTGGGACGGTCTCAGTGGCTTCCCCAGTAGTAAGACCATTGTGTACAAATCCGTGCTTGCCTTTCTTCATCCGTGCTTGGTGAGTGCTGTGTCCTGCAGGCACCTGCAGCCCTGCCACAATGTTCTCTTCCAGCTCTTCTTTACCACGCAGTATGTACACAAAGTGGATTGGACCCAGCAAGGGACCCAGAGCATTCACCCCATGATCTACCAGTTAGATTAGGTAGATCTACCTGTTAGGTAGATTACACCCCTAAAACTTGGGTTTAAACCCTGCCGAGATGGAGCAGAGACCTAAATCCAGGTCTTTCATAGCTCTTGTGAGTGAATGTGTCCATCGCAGAATGAGCAGGCACTTCTAAGCTTTGCTTTGTAAGAGGTAGATTTATAACTGCCTATGAACAAAACAGTAAGATTTTTATTATTTTGGCAAGGGGAAGAAAATCATTTCTCTATAAAGCTGTTTCTCAAAGGCATATTACAGTAAAGGTGATTTCTCTGTTGAAACAGTGCTGGCATCTTAGACTATTCTTGCATTTTTCTAAGGGCACCGTTCTCTGTAGGCGTGGAAACGATCATTCTTGACTCAAGGAGAAAAGGAACGTTTGCTGAAAAGCATTTATGCGCACAGCACCCTGTGATACTGTGCATGGGAGCTTGTGCCACAGCTGCTGCACACTGTTTACACTTGCACGGGACACTTGGCTGGAGGTCAGACATGCTGTTTGTCTCCACCGATGACAAGCAAGACCTTTCCAGAAGGATCTCACCACAGCCTTAGTGGTCAATCTCTTGAAAGAAAAATAAGTAACACCCTTACGTATTGGTGTGGGGGGTGTATAAGCACCGCGCTGTGTCAATCACCTAAACAGGCCAGGGCGCGTTCCCAGTGCATCTGCAGGATGCCACACAGCACCATGCAGGACCAGCCACACGGCGAGCAGCTCTGCATCACCGGCATCAGCACGGCATCGGCACCACGCCTGCGATGCAGGTCCCAGCTGTAGCATTCAGGGCTTGGGATGGAGCTCCTCTGGCCTTTCCCAGGGACCCCAGTGCAGGCCCCTGTGCTCTGAGAAAGTCCTCCTGTGTTTCAACTTTGCAAACGGTTCGTTATTAACAGCAGACAACATTATTATCAGCTGTAGTCCATTTTATCGCCAGAACAAGCTCTGTCTCCCTCGGCTGTCAGCATTGCAAGACCTGACTGCAGGCCTCCTGGCTCCTTTCTGCTTCTCGCCTCCAGCAGCTCCCGCTGCCCTTGGCCACCATTGCCCAGCATCCCCCAGCAGCAAGCGAGGGGGGCCGGAGCCCTGCCAGCTGCCTGCTTTCACTGTGCACTCCCTGTGCACAGCACTCGGCCAGGAGATAGCCATGCACGGCCAGGAGATAGCCATGCACAGGCAGGAGATAGCCATGCACGGCCAGGAGATACCATGCACGGCCAGGAGATAGCCATGCACAGGCAGGAGATAGCCATGCACGGCCAGGAGATACCATGCACGGCCAGGAGATAGCCATGCACAGCCACAGCTTGTACCAGCCCTGGCTCCAAGCCTGGCCCCGGGCAGTGGTCAGATGCTGGAGGGGTGGGAGTGGGGCCAGCAGGAGTCACAGGCACAAGAAGGAATAAGGAGCAAGCCGTGGAGGTGATGCATGTGGCTAACTGCTCCTCTCCAAAGGATTTCTTTCCGTCTTCCAAAGCTTGGTGCCTGGCTTCACTCTGCAGCTGGGGGTTTGCAGATGCTGTCGTTCAACCTAAGCAGGCAGAGGCTGGTTCCTGAGCCACCTGTGCTCCCCCCTGCCACTCCAGCTTCACTCCAGGTCCACAGCGTGAAGGTATGGTGAGCACCCTGTAAAGGTAATACTCAGGTTGCTGCTGGATTTTGCGTAAAAACTTTATTATTCCCAAATGGGGGCAGTACTCCTGACCCAGGGAAGCCTTAAAGGTGCTAAGGGACTTGCAAATACTCTTTCTTATTTCTTGTTTTCAAAGATTTTGTTCCATTTCTCATCATCACAGGAATAGGTGATGAGGGTATGGGATATCTCTGATAGAATTCATTCTTACAAAGTTTACACAAATCCAGGTTTTGTGAGCTGAAGCTCACACACTTCTGACCTTTGAGAAGCAGCTTTGCTTTTTGGGCTTCATGTAAATAAAGGCAGGACACCAACTGTCACTTCTGTCTAGCCTTTCAATTTTCTAACACAGCTATGCAGGCTACACATTTTAACCAGAACTTAAGAATTAACTTTTGTGCTAGATGCCTGGAAATGTTGGTTAGACTGAGTAAGCATCACTTCCTTAAATTTCAGTCTCTCTTCTGACTCCATATTTTAAATTAGCTGACCTGGAAAGCGCTAACAGACCTCACCCATCAACCCTTTTTGTAAGGCAATGTTTTAAACGTGGATGAAACTTACGCATCTACAAAACCTGTCCGAGGGGAAGCATATCATGGAATTGAAGCCTTATTAAATAACCTTGTTACTGAGTAGCTAAGTCAAATCCTTCAGAGCGTGCTTCTTGCCTGTGCCTCCCTCCCCTCCTCGTCAGCACTAAGAGCATGTTACTGCTGCAAGGTGGACATTCAGCCCCTTGGACAACTGTGGAGCCGCTTGCTCTGTGTTTTCTTGTGCCTCCCATGAACAGTAGCAGCGGGGTGCAATGAGACATTCCACGTTTTAGGAGTGTTAGGGCGGAAAGTCTGAATAATGTTTATTTCTTTATTTGCTGCTTAAATCCAAAGGTTTCTGTATTATTTCATTGCATAGCATTGCAAGGGAACTAGAAATAGTACATTCAAAGTGTGAAGCATAGTTTCCAGGATTTACAGCTGTGTAATTCCCTTGGGATTTATTCCCATTGGTTAGCGCTGGGTGCATGCTGGTGACCTGAGTGACATTGTAGCATGAGGCTTTCTGCCCAGACACTTGCAGGCTTTTCTCACCTCCTAACAGGGGATTAAACAAGCCTACAGCAAGCACAGCTGCAAATTCAGAAGGTAAGAGTGTGTGGGTGGGTGGGAATGCATCGAGAAAAGGGAAAAATGTGCACAAATAAAGCAGAGAGAGAGAGAAATGGGGGCTGGCGGCACATGAAAGCTGTCAGATCGTCAGGCAGTCAGGATTCCTTCAGCGTTGAATGGCTAGCATTTATCAGTATTACTTTATCATTTATGGTTTGATAGTCTTTAAGTAAGAAGGGACTGTAGGCTGCAAGTTGTTTAACCAATTTTATGCAAGTGAGCAGGTTTTGAGTTAAACGGGTGAGGAGAGGTTGTCTGGAGCTGATCACTTAGCAGAGGTGCAAGGAGTGAAAGTATCAGAGGAACTGGGTTCTTGTGCTCAGCTTAGCCAGCGCGGGAGGAGAGGTCAGCTCTGCCGGCATCTCTGTTCCGGATACTCACCCTTCGTGTCACTCTGTGTTGACTGTCAGCTGTGCTAAAAAAAATATGTTGTGAAGCAAAGTATGCAGGACGCTGTTCCAGAGCTACTTCGTATCGCGGTGCTAAAAGAGGGCTGAGCAGATAGTGCAGGTATCCTGGCAAATGTGACACCACTCACAGCAGCAACGTGGAGCAGCAGCCTGGCGAGCAGATAAACACACCGCTGGCAAGGTTTGCTTCCCGAACGCTTCAGCATGGTCTGCTGCAACGAAGAGGAGTGGAATTTTCCAGCTGGTTAGTCCAACTGCATGTGCCACGCTCCCGGCTCCCCGCCGTGGCTGCTTGCGGATGCCCGTTTAGCTGCAGGCTATGAACTGTGAGATTTCTCAGGGGCTTCTCCTGGGTCAGGAACAATCACTGGAAAAGTAGATCAGAGAGCTCACAGAGGAGGTGGCCTGATAAGCTGGGAACGTGCCTTCCCTTTGGCTCAGTTTCTGTAATGAGCTGTGAGACAGTTTGCGTTGCTGCTGTTGACAGCGCGCAGCCAGCACCACTCCAGGCTTCTCTGTGCAAGGACCTGGGCCCTGCCTCAGCTCAGCCCCACACCCACAGGCGTCGGGGGCTGCCCTTTCGCCCATCTGCTCTGCGATCCATGACAGGGGATGGGGAGAAATCCCTGCCTGGGGACTCAGCAAGGATGGTGTTAGAGGGAGAAGGGGTCCCTTGCACAGCTATGCTGCGTGCTGGCAGGGGAGCGCCAGCTCAGAGCACCCTCCATGCTTACAGAGACCCCCGGAATCACAGCCCCCTGCTGTGTGTGCACGCTGCCTGCATGTGCCAGGGAGACCCAGGCACCAAATCTGGGCAGTCCCGGTGGGTGAAGGGTGCCCAGCAGACCCTACTGCTGCACCAAATGGAGCAGAACTGTCCCTGAGACACCAGCTCTGACAGCTGTTAAGGGGAGGGGGAGGCCGTACCTTCCCCAAAACGCTTCAAAGTGATCGAAGATGTAGCAGGAGGCAGAAAGCTTATGAAGCTCGATCGAGTCAACTGTTAATGTGAAAGCTGGTTTATTGACTTATGACTGCATTAATGTATCTACACTTATAAAAGAGTGATCTGGCAAAGATTGTGCTGAATGGATACGATCCGAAGATAGGCAGATAGCTAAACATGACTGATATAAGACACGATTCCCTGACTACAAAGGCAGATAGGTGAGGAGATGCATTTAATACCACCTGCAGTCCTTCAGATGAGATTCTGTACCTTTCTGATACAGCTTCCAGGAGATGCTCCACAGTGGGGAAGATGGGAAGATTCCTGCTGTATCCAGGAATCTCTGAATTTTCCACGTGGGGGTCTTATGGCAAGGCTCTACCCTAAGGCAAACAGATGTTTTGTCAAAATTAGGAGCCTAAGAAATATGTCAGAAGGGTCATTAAAAGAGTGAAATAAATGTCTCAAGAAAAGAGAGGCAGATCATGCTTCTCCTAGAGAGAACTTGAGAGAATGAAAAACAAAGTCCATCAGGAGTGGCTGAAAGCAGCTGCTTTTAGGGGATTTTGTAATTCAGTGAAGGAAAGCCAAGAGTGCAGATTTCCTCTAGCGCTTTCCTTTCCCTGAAGTCCTGTAGTTTTGGATTCTCCTTCCAGAAAGCCATTGAATAACTGGATAGACTCCTAATGGAAAGCAAATTGCAAAGTCAGACCCTGGAAGCCAACACACCACCTCAGTCTGTAGCCTAAGACCTCACTTGGGAAGAGAAGAGGAGGAAGCACATGAATTTATGCCGAGGGAAGCGATGATTTGAGGGGGCATCTAGAAAAAACCTGGAGGTGCTGCTGTCCCAGTGACTGCTGCAGGATCATCCACCTTGATTAAGCTTTTCAGATGCCAGTTCTCATTTGCATTTTGGCCTCTCAGGCTGTGTCTGCAGGTGCTGTATGCATGAGTGTTTGCATATCCACACCGACTAAGCTACAGCTTTTTGGTTTGTCCATGTCAGTATTGCCACTAACACCAGTAAGTCCAGTTCAGCTCCTCTGCAGCAGCAGCTGACTGCCTCTTCCTCACGCACAATTTCTAGGGTCAGGTAGACCCAGGCTTACATAATTTGCCTGGAATTGTGGTGAATTCATCACACCAGAAAAGAGTGATGGAGGTTCAGAAATTTTTCTAAATAGTATATTCTACTTAAAAGAAAATTAATTAACACAGGGCTATTCCTGTCCTGAAAAAGGAGGTCAGACTAGCATCAGAATTGGTCCCTTTTGTCCTTGTAATACATTTACACATATACAGCGTTGGGAGCTGTTGGGGAAGAGCACAATGCCGATGGTAATATCATGCAGAGAACGCCAAAGAAAATGGGCCGAGTTAAATTTGGACAAATATATCATCAGAGCAGCAGAAGTAAATCATTTCCATCCTGTTTTCCCAGCTCAGAGAAGGCAGACTTAGCCCACAGTAGTATCAGACTGAGCTACTTGAAACAACAGCATGGTTTTTTGACTTTCTCCAGTTTGTACAACTCACTAGTACAGGGTGCCCAAAAGAAAGTCTCATGTTGTTTTTGGAAAGCCACACGAGCCATTCCTGTGAAGTAATTAATTGCCAGCTCAGACATTTCATTTTCTGCAGAGCCAAGGAGAAAATGAGGGCCGTTTTGAACAACAGAAGCTTCAGGAGCTCACAACAGTTTGTCTCACTCATCACTTGAAACTACCCAGTCAAAAATCTGGGGTAATAATTTTTGTCATCAGATATACTGGTTTTTAACTATCTCTTTCTTTGCTCCGTTGTCGCATCAGAAATTCTAACCAGTATGTCCGGGCAGGTGCTGTCAGTGAGAACTGCACCGCAGGCTCTTTCTCTTTTAGCCCTCCTGGCCCTGTTCTCCTTGGCCTTTGCTCTCCCTCGAGGCTGATGCACCATAGCAGCCCAGCTGCAGGGGGACACTGCAACAGAAATATCATGAGAGGCACCCACATGAAGAAATATTACAGCTCAGGTAGGAGCAGATTTACATCAGTTTGATCCAAACCAAAACATTTCCTCACATTTCTGAATTTCCCTGAACTTCATTTGTTGCAAGAGTTGAAATTTTGACTTTTTGTTCCAAAATAGGGCAAAAATAAATGTTGAAACATTGGCATTTCCCATAGGAAGGAAATTCCATTATTTGAGCAGCTCTGTGAAACACGAAGGAGATTCATTTGCAGAAACTCTGCTAACTTGGAATGAAGGTCGCCGCTGCATAATTGGACTCTGCTCCCTGGGCCAAACCGGCAGTGCAGGATACAAAATTAATCCCAACCCCCAAATTAAGGTTACTGTAACAAGGAGAACAAGACTACAGAATTGCAAAATCCAGGGAAGGAAGGGTTGACGAATTGCTTAACATACCAGAAAATCACATCTTTCCCCATGACAATTGGCAACTGGGAATACCCCAGAGGCTTTCTGCACTCCAGCAGAAAACAACCCTGTTCCTATGACACATGGAGGCGAGGATGGTTCACAGACATCCCCCAGCCACCCGCTTGTTCAGGTGACAGGGCTGTAGAGAAATTCTAGAGGAATGAAGGCAGGTTAATTAACATCGATAATGTACAACTGTGGGCTGGCTTCAGGGGTGGAGGGTTGGTTGATGTGGATAATGCACAGCTGTGGCTGGTTCCTGCTGAGTAGTTAAATAGCTCTGAGGACTGTATGGAGAGGAGTTCTGGATGGAGAGAGACCTGGAAGTAGAGTGAGCAGAGCGAGCGTGCCCTGGATGTAGGAGAGGCCCTGGGAGAAGGAGGGGGCTGGGATGAGGAGAGGCCGGCTGGCAAAGGAGCCGGGAGAAGGAAGAATCCAGACGCAGCAGAGGCAAGAAGCAGGGTGGGCTGGCCTGAAGGGGATGGAGAAACAGCGTGGGCAGGAGATGAACCTTTGAAACCTCGTGGGGGCTGGTGGCTGTGCTGGGGCAAGGTGTGGGATCTGCTTGTTGGAGTTAACCTGGGATGGGGGGGAAAAGCCTTGTTGCAGCTGGCCATAACTCTGTGCTAACAGAGATTCATGTGTGGGCTTTTTCCTTATTGTTATGTTATGAATCAACACTTAGCCTATCTTTAAAGTGTTCTGCTTTTTAAAGATCTGATAATTGATATCTGTTTTCTTAAAGAAAAAGATGATAAAGAAGTAGGTGTTCTACTGGACCTGCAAACCCCTTCTTTGGACACGCAAGCCCTCTGTAGAAATCAGTCTCAAGAGTCCTTTGCCAAGAACTTCACTTGTTTAGGACCAAGATCTTTCCAAGCTCAGCAGATACAGACTGAGGGCATGTTTAAAGAGGGAATGGGTGCAAAACAAACTGCCCTGTCCCTATGTAACATTTTTTAGTCTACTTGTGAGACTAGCATAAATAATTCTGAAAGGTGCTTTGTGGAGAAAGTTGCCAGGAGCTGACTTGAGAAAGCTATTCCAGGCTGTTTCCCAACATGCCCTTACTTCATCTTCAAACATCTGTGCAAGGATAGCATCAGAGGATCCTTGATAAGGTGACTAAGTGACACGAGGTGCAGATGTCATGCCTTATTGCCTCTCGCAAGGGTGGCATCGTGAGTTCCCTTTGCTGTTGATAAGTCGCAGTATCACGTGGCCTCTGTGCGATGTGGATGATCAAAGGTGCCTGGCAATTGTGGAGAGGGGGGAGGCTTTGGGGAGTTAGTTCACCATGGGGGCTGTGCCCCAGGGATTGCTCCACGCTGGAAAGACTCTGCCTGGACATCAGGCACCTCCATCCTGAGGGAGCAGAGCTCTTCACCTCCTCCATAGCTTCAGACTGCTGCTCTGTGTCCTATTTAATAACTCAAAGGTGTCTGGAAACTGCCACAGGTGTAAGTCAAAATGAAACATGGGAGAAGCTGCTGAAGGAGAAAGTTTAAAGTGTTCATCACTGTCAGTTTATGGCTAAAAAAGGCCTAGGGGTGTGTTAACCTGGGGATTGGAAAACTGGGTAGGAATTAGCACAGATCCTAGCAGCCAAGCTGAACTTCAGGCAGAGTAAGTGGGCAAGGACAATTATTCACTGTTAGCCAACCATTTCTCCCCAGGGTAGGTTCAGGGAGAAGCGCACAGGGCTGTGGGGTGGCAGCTCTGCCCCTCTCCGGGTAGCACCAGGCGAAGAGTGCTCCTTGTTGCAGGTCACCGAGCATCCAGTAGACCGCTGGCAGGCTACCCTGCTGTAAGAAAAGCTGCTGGTTAAGCCACTGAGAGAAGCAGGGGCACGAGGAATAACAGATGTCCTTTTGCTGCAGCTCCCCTGCCAGCAGCCGATGTTGTGGACCCAGCAGAGGAGATCAGCTGTGTACAGGGCCGCACTGTGATGATCCACCTCTTTTTACTCCTCTGGCTGGACTGGCTCTCAGCCACACTTCTGCAGGAGTGTTTTGGGTGCATGGTGCAAGCAGAGGGCTGGAGCCTATTCCCTGTAACCACAGACATTCATTTTGGAATAAAATTATCTATTTGTGTAGCCCATTCCAATAGGCAATTTGCTGGAAAGATGACTGTGACTTTGCAGGGTACAGGGCTTGGGTTTCCAGGCGCCAGCTGACACGTGTGACCCAAGACCTCACAGGACTTGTGCAGCCTTCCTCAGGAAGGTTAGTGCCATTTCCTCCACTTACATGTGGGCAACCAAGCTGTGTGAAGATCGAGCAACGTGTTGGGTGCAGACAGTGTGTCCTTGTCCCCTGATGCAGCAATGGCCCGTGCCCATGCTGATCTGGCAGATGGAGCAAGTTAAAACAAGGGGTGATGACAGAGATAGTCAAGACCCTGGGCTCCAAACGGCCCATCCAGCAAAGTCCCATCTAATCACTGTCCTGGACTCAATGACCTTTAAGATCATTTTTCTTTTTCCACCTAAATGACTCTTTGATTCTATGATTACTGTTGGCAAAAAGCCCTTTGGTGTTGGGAGCTGCTCTCCGTAACCTGGGCTGAAGAGGTTTGGCTCTCCTTTTCCTACAGAGTCTGATAGGGACACAGGGCTCGGAGGGGGGGGAGGGGAGGGATTGCAGTTCCAGAACTCTCCATCAGATGAGCCTGACACTTTGGCTTTGACCTACCCCTTGCTGGATGAATTCAAACTCCATGGCAAGTTCTAGCGGCAGGCACAATGCATCGCTGTTTGTGTGCTGAAGTGGGAGTATGCAGCAAAGTCCCTGCACCAGTGCCACCTGAATTAAGGAGAAGGCTAATGTCAGGAAACAACTGACATGTCCCCTGTAAGTCATATACCTGGTAGAAATAGAAACAGAGGTGCTGGTCTAACCTTGGTGCTGGACCTTGGGTTTTAGACATAATTTTTCACTCTGCCCAGTTCGGAGGCCAGCACGGGCTGTGTGGTGCTCACACCTGCAATCTGACTTGTGGTTTTGGCACAGTGCATTAATGGAAATCTTGAAATGTGGGACTTCTATCAAAGAAACTGTGGCAGGAATCGATACCTAAGAGATCAGCGAGTAAGAACACTGGAATTTTCTCCTGCTTCCTTGAAAGCAGAGCCTGGCTCCCTGATGGACCATATTGCTGATTTATTTTCTTTGCACACTCAGTGAATTGATTCCTCCTTGTGACTTGCCTAATACACCAACAGGACATCACAGCGATTCGGCCGGGGCACAGACACATGTCCGTCCCCACAGGCTGCTCTGGACACAGGGGTGTGTCTGGATCTCTGCGGTCCTGCTTAGACTGGACCGGCGAAGGACCGGCCCGTTCAGGGTATCCAGCTGTTGCTGCTGGATGGATTTCTGCAGGCAGTCACCCTCGTGGAAGGAATAGACTAAGGGGCAGGAGTGGGATGGGGATGAGATCTGGTTCTCATTTGACAGCTTGCCCTGCTCTCTGTTCCTGATAATGCTCTTTGCAGCTTGTGTGAGGAGGCAGAAGAAAGTGCAAAAACACAGGTAGTGTTAAATCCAGTGTGGGCTATACGCAACATCGTGGTGACAGGTGCTTTCTGTCCTCTGGTCTCCTGCAATCATAGAAGATTTTTTCAGTCTCCTCCTACATGCCACTCCCCCAGCCCCTACTGCTATGTATCCTGAGCATATTACTGTCTTCCTTTCCTCTCTCAGGAGGTACTGCTCAGAGCTCTCTGCTAACGCTGTACCTTTCTAAGGAGAAAATCCTGCATCCTGCCTTTGACTTCAAAGAATTAAAGAACGAAACAACTCAGAATAATCCCCCAAGACGAAAAAGACGTGCTGCCCTTCCTGCTTGACGACTGGCACTTGTTCCAGGTGAGTGGTTTTGTCAGCAAATCTGAATGCATGAATAAGAGCAGTGCCAGGTCTAGGGGCTGAAGCAGGACAGGAGGATGGCAGGAGATTTCCTTGGGCATATGCGTGAGAGAGCAGCAGGGACAGCTCTCACCCTGCTTCAGGACAGGGGACTGCCCAGCAGGGAGTGCTTTAAAAGTGGGACTGTATGTTCTGGGCTGGGGTGAAATGCCTGGTGGGCAGCTAGAGCAAGCTGAGCTTATCACAGGATCTTAGCATGAGTAGGGAGCAGTGGGGAAAGCAGCGTTTGTCCTCCCAGTACCAGACTTAGGCCCCAAAGCAGCTGATCAGCTGGCGATCACCTTGTCGCTGTAGAGCTTAGCTGGGTCAGTGGCTGAACCCTCGGCAGATCTGATCTCCTCTGGGGTCCATTGTCATGGCAGGAGTTGGCTGGGAGGGAGCTGGCTGCCAGATAGTGAGTGGGAAATGGAGATGCCCTAGCACATCATTGAGCAAAGCCCTGCCAGGGGCTGCTATAGCAACACAAAGATAGCTGAGTTCACCCCAGTTGGGCTTGGCAATGGAAATTTTCAGCACAGGCGCTTTGGCAGTGTTGCTTTCAGCTCACACTTCCCTTCCCAAGGGCAAGCAATGGGCCAGGCTGCGAAAGATCCAACAGTGTGAGGGGTGAGGATGCCTCCAGCCAGGGGGTTTGTAATCCCTCTCTATCCTGGTCGTCGGGACTGAAAAAACCCAGCTGTTGGCACAGTGGCTGGATTCAATGCTCCTGACCACAGGCACTGAGCTGCTGTTGAGGGAAAGTGAGGCAGGAATGCAGAAATCCACTTTGCTGTCCATGCAAAGCACCCATCCAGCTGGTGGTGGAGGGGCTGTAGCTTCCTACCCTGGAGTGCCAATGATCTGCCCAAAAGCAAGTGTAGGACTTGATAGCTGCTAACTGCGATTGTCAGGCCCCAGAGCAGAGTCCTGCGGGAGAAGCATGGCCCTGCCTGCCTTCTCTTGAACAGCCTGGCACATCCCTTCCTTGCAAACACTGAGCCTTCCCTCCCTCCACGCAAGGATGGGCTCTGTAACTTCTGCCCACTCACTAGGTGACCCAGCACCAGAAGCTGTCCACCTTGGAAAGGCTAGTACAGCTGTCTCAGCAGCCCCTTGCCTTGCCCCTCCGTACCTGCCTAGCTTGTGCAAACCTCTTTCCAACCCCTCTCCTGCAGAGATTCCTCCCTCTGCTCAGCCTTAGGGCGCTTCCCTTCTGCTACCTGTGGAGACTTCCCTCCTTGAAAACCCTCCTGGTTTTGATGCTGAACATAGTAGCAGGGTTTCCTTGGAGACAAGAGAAACAGTGGGCTCGAAAGTGCTGATTATTTCACAGTTGCTGGCTGGCTTTCAGCAACAACAACAGAAAAAAATTGTGTTAGCAGAGGGAAGAGGGGGCCTGGGGTAGCGGCTGTCGAGGGGGGACGCCTGCCTGACACGCTTTCCCAGTGTCATCCCGTTAGCAGCAAGGCTTGCCCGAGTGCCACGCTCATGCCCATGGCAGCGGTGTGACCGTACACGCTGTCCCAAGCACCGCCGCTCTGGGATTGCGTTGCCACTCTTCCCTCAGTCCCCAGAGGCTGGTAAACCTGGGAGAGGCTTTGCGGTGGGCATTTCTAATTTGGCTGCCTTCTGTCAGTCCCAGGAGTAAACCTGACTAATTAGATTAACCCCTTGTGTGTTCTTCTATGCAGACATTAGCAATAGTGGGACAGTGAGGTAAAGCACCAGCATTTCAGTCATTGCCTCCCATCCATTTGTTCTGAGCAGTGACAACTGGGTTTGTCCCAGGCAAGAGCCTGAAACCCTGGGGACTGGAGCTCTCCTCTGCTGCACTGTCCGCATGGTGCTTTGCCTGCCGTGGGGCTGGTTATGTGATAATCGGCTGACATCTCTTGGGCACATTAACAATCAGAAAGCCATGCTGGCACACAGGGAGCAGGGCATGGACTGACTGCTGGGGCAGGGCAGGGCAGAAGGCAGATAAAGTCTTCACATGAACTTTTCATTTACTTTCTCCAACCCCACACACCGTGGGAAGAGTGCCCTGTAATGCCATATCCTGCCAGTGGCCAGGACCTTCCTTGTCCCAGAGAAGCATCTCACAGCGGATCCACTTGACTGACAGCTCCTCCTCTGCTGAGACACCCCGGGGTCCTCATGATCTGTCCAATAGCCACAAACAGCAGTTGGCCATTTCCATGAAGTAGCAGCATCTTGTTTATCTTGCAGTGTGGTGCAAGAGTGGTGTGCAGGGGTTAGAGGGTGAGAGAAGAGTGGGGAACCAGACCATAGCCCTGTACTAATTATACATATAAATTAGCTCCAGGACACTGTCAGGGACAGGGTGTGTCAGTGCTGTCTGTAAAGCCTTGCCTCACAGCACATCAGCAGCAGATGGGGGGATCACAGCATGGCTGAGGTTGGCAGGGACCTCTGGAGGTCACCCAGTCCAACCCCCCTGCTGAAAGCAGAGTCAACCATGGCGGGTTGCTCAGCACCTTGTCCAGTCACCTTTTGAATATCTCCAAGGATGGAGACCCCACAACCTCTTTGGGCAACCTAGTGTTCGGTCTGCCTTGCAGTTAAAAACCCTTTTCTTACGCTTAAGAAGAATTTCCTGCTACTTCAGTCTGTGTCCACCACCTCTCATCTGGTTATTGGGCAACACTGAGAAGGGTCTGACACTGTCTTCTTTAGACCCTCCCTTCAGGTATACATTGATAAGATCCCCCTGAGCCTTCTCTCCTCCAGGGTGAACGGTCCCAGGTCTTCCAGCCTTACTTCATGAGAGATACTCCAGTCTCTTCATCATCTTTGTAGCCCTTTGTTGGACTCTCTCGAGTGTGCCCATGTCTCTCTTGTACTGAGGAGCCCAGAACTGGGCACAGCACACCAGGCGTGGCCTCACCAGTGCTGAGCAGAGGGGAGGGATCACCTCCCTCGATCTGCTGGCACAAACACAGCCGAGTTTCTGGACCCTAGTGCTGGTCCCACCTGGGACCTCCAGAGGGCTCTGGGATCCCAGGGGTGATGTAGTGGATGGAGGCCCTAAGACAAGGCTGTACTGTCATTAGCGGTTTGCAACCTTTAGTTTCATCCAGACCATGGCAAGTAGTCAAATGCATTTCCTCTTCACCCAGCGCAGCCTAACCCTGACCATTGCATGGACAAAACCAGGCCGAAGATCTGCAGGCTCTCCTCATGCTCAGAAAGCCGGCAGCCCTGTGACCCAAAGGCTGCTGCACGTGACTGGAGTGAGGATGGAGCCGTGCGCAATAGATTTATTTCCATAGGCTTAAATACAGTTTCTGTTCCTGTTGTGAAGGAGTGCTAAGGCATGCAAAGCTCTGTTGGGACAGTGGGTTTCCCCCACTGGTTACCAACAGGACAGTGGAACGGGTTCCCTGTGGGCAGCACAAACTGTCTGTTCTCTCTGGCAGAAACACAGTGCACCAGTGCTGCGCAGAACGGAGCTGCCCTGGCCAGCACCACTGCCCTGACCTCTTGGGAGCTGTTTTCTACTCTTAGCTGCGTAGCTCTGCACATACAGGTGCAGCCCGTCTCCTCCAGCTCCCCCAAACTCCTGCCCCTGGACTCAGCCCTAGGGACGTACAGCGTTGGGCACTGCTCTGCAAACACTCCCCAGTTTCAGACACCATTCCCGAAGGGCTCTCCCAGACACCGTCAAACAGGTAGATGGAGCAGACCAGATCCATGGCCCGTGCATTCCTGTGGAAAGGCTCCCCTTAACCCCTGCTGGCAGTCTGACATGCTGCTCTATACGAACTTGCTTGTGGGCCCTTATGGATGCAAACTGCCTCTACACAGAAGTGCAAAAACTTTTGCCACATGAAAAAGAAACTTAAGAAATACTTTCAACCTACTTCTTGACGCTGCTGTTTGAATAACTGAGTGCAGGAACATTTCAGTGATGGCAGCTTTATAAAATTCAAACATTGGGTTATTTCCTGAAGCTCAGCCTGCACAAAAAACAAAGTAAGAAGAAATTGAAGGCTTTCACAGTTGCTTTCTTAGAATCTGAGTTAAATGCAAAATTCCTTCAGCAGCAACTTAAAATTTGCCCCAACGATTTCATTTTTTTTCTGTTGTCGTGACATAGCAATATTTAAGATGTGCATGTGGATTTCTGACTACTAAAAAAACCCCAGTTTTGAGCATCAAATGTTACAACGTGAAAACTGTATTATTCCCCACAAGCATAATTCATGCCTCTGCACTTTATCACAAGGCAAAGTCTGAAATTATTCTCATCCTAAATCCAAAACACAGCACTATACCAGCTACTAGTCAGAAAATTAACTCTATCCCAACCGAAAGGACACAACCGTACACCTTCAGGGGACAACTCCAAATATCTGGCCTCCAAGAAAGCCTCGTCAGGGCGCAGCGTGGGCTCTTGTAATTCCCAAAGGGACTGGGAGCTGAGCATAAGCCAATGGCCAGCAGGGCAGGGTCTGGCCAGCCAGGATGTAGCCACATGGTGTCGGAGCAAGTCAAACGGGGCAGGGCTGGAGTATGCTCTATATTTGTAGGTCATCATAAGACCATTTTCTTTTCTGTCCCCTAATTTCTTCCATAATAATCCCTAGCACTGTTTTTCTGCCAGCCTGTGCTTTTATGTGATATTTCCAGTATCTTTTGGAGTCACTAGAGTGACTAAAATTTATTCTTCTTCTGTTTATTGCTTTTCACTTATTCACAGAGCAGTTCATCTTCCAGGTCACTTGTGAGCTGATGAACAGCTCAGCCATTTCCACAGTTTCTTATTGGACTTCACAACTGAAATCTCTTTATTAGCAACCTGTCACCACAAGTGATCATAGGGGAATCTTCCCTTTCATCCCATGATATGTCTGTTGCTTTAAAAACCTTTCATACAAAACTTGCAAAACTTTTTTTTTTTTAAAATCTGGTTGATTTGACACTGAGCTTGTATCCTTACTGATTTGTTTTTTTCTTCAACTAAATGAATTTGAAGATTGCCTTTTACTTCTACTGATTTCCCTAGTTCTCCATTCTTACAAGCTGGCTTTTTCTCTGGGAGAGGGGCATGGATAAGGATGTGGGGACCTGTGTGCCTTTTAAGAGTCTGTAGTGAAACTATACCTTCAAGATAGTATTTCAAGCAGTTTCTCTGCTGTGTGCAATATTTTACTCTCAGTTTCTAAGTCTGGAGCTGCTCAGTTCCCGTTGTTTCAGGGGATGAGGCTCTCCCCATGTGCCACCAGGCTGCAGCAGAGCAGAGAGCCCAGGGCTGTTTCATCACTGTCCTTACCACCACAGATGGGCAGCCTCGGGTTTGTGCTTAACATTCTCCACCGTGCAAATGTCGGACAGACTTGCAAGAAACCACTCAGTAGGCGTGGACATATTTGCATCCCCTTGTCACAGATCTGAGAAGAGCTAGGATACCCTTCGGAAAACGAAGCTAGTTTCATGTCATTGCTTATGTTCTTTTTATGATAAAGCGGTATTTAAGGACAAGGGTGCACATGGGGGCCAAAAGTGTGCCATTTGTGACAAGGGGGTGCAAATTTGCCCTGATGCTACCACACGTGGCCTCCAGCGAAGCTGTCTCCTGGTGAGTGTGTGATGGCTAACTCTTCTTTCCCTTCAGCCAGGATTTTATGACTCTGTCTTTAAAACATGCTCATGGGAAAGTTCTGCACACTGCATGGTTTCAGCTTTTCTGACATTGGCTGTTTTTAGCAGAGACAAGGCATGAAGAGGAGGAGTGTTCTTCAACGTCCACTAAGAGTTGGAACAGATACATCTCAGTTGATTCAGAGATTTCCTGTTTTCTAGCTCTTTCTAGGTCCTTAAGCACTCTTGCCCTCCTCCCCTCATGCTGGAACTCTTCTCCCTGGGTAGATGGGAAGATAACCACACAAAAATCTGCAGGAATCTGCACAAAAAGAGCAGGACAGAAAAGTGTAGTGCAAAAGTCTTCCTTCCCCATTTTTCACTTTCACCATCTTCTGACTGATGTCCTTAAAATAGCCAAAATTCCACTGTTATGTGAAACCTTATTGCCAGGAACTAGGCATTAGTTTTGCAACACCGAACTTTCTTGCAAAATATCCTGTGCTTCCTGGTCTAGCCTTGAAGTTACCTCCAAAAATGCTCTCTCAAATATCTCAGTGTTTCTGGCAGAGTGGAGCCTGGAGAAGCAGCCGTGAATAGGGGAACCCTCACCGAGAGCAAAGCCACCGTCTTCCTCCCAAGAAGGAAAATCCAAGCCATTGACAGACCATTAATCTGGAAGAGTATTTGGATGACTTACTGCAGAAGTCAGAACTTCCAGCTGATGCAATAGAGAATATTTACACAATTTCAGGCCAGCAATGCAGAGGGAATGCGCTGTGGAGGGGGCCACTGTATTGCAAAATATGCAGATGGAGAAAGGGAGCAAGTCAGCAAGAGGGTGGGGACATCAAGGAGCAAGCTCTGCTGGTGAGTTCCTTCTCTGCAGTAAGTTTTGCTCTGAGAAGGCTGCTGAGCATATAGTGCAACATGGGATCTAATGACTAATCCTGAACTTTCCCATATCGAAACAGAAATTTCATTCTGTTTGCACAAAAATACATTTTCCAGTGCACGTGGATGGGGACACCTCTGGAGAAAAGAGCAGGTGAGTCTCTTTATATGGGTGGGTTCTGCTCCCACTTCCCCCACACAGGAGTTCATGCCATTGCTGTGGTATGGTCCAGCTCTCAGAGAGGCAAGGTTTGGAGGAGAGGTGAGTCTGCGTTTCTATGCTCCTGGCTCAACACGGGTCTCCTCAGGTCACCACAGTGAACGGGAAGCCCGGTTTGGCTGTAGCCAGCCTGTGATGGGTGATTTCAGAGCTGTCACCGTAACCATTCTCACTTCAGTAAAGAGATGGGAGCTTTGTGTGGTAGCACTTCACCTTACCAAGGTGTGCTGGGCTGTTTCATGAAAAGTGAGTAGTTTGGGAGTAAAAGAAAGAGTCTTTGGTTTTTGAAACTTTCTTTGCTGGTCATGCTTCTAGAAGTGATTGCCTTGGGTGGTAAGCCATTCTGCTGTAGGAAGCTGTGCCGCATCCCTGCTGACTGGAAGGCAGCCAGTGTTGCTGGAATCTACAAAAAGGGTGTGAGGGAAGACCCAGGGAACTACTGACCTGTTAGTCTAACCTCACTTCCTGGAAAACTGAGAGAATATTATACTGAGTACTGCTGAAAGGTATTTAAAGAACAATGCAATCATCAGGCACAGTCAACACAGGTTCACAAAGGGGAAGTCCTGTTTAACAATTTGATATCCTTCTAGGACAAGGTCCCCCACCCAGTGGGTGAAGGGAAGACAGCGGATGTAGTTTTTTCAGATTTTAGGAAGGCTTTTGGTACTGTCCCTTACAGCATCCTTCTGGACCTCTCGTCCAGCTGTGAGATGAACAGGTTGACAGTGCACTGTATGAAGAACTGGCTGAAGGGCAGAGCTTAAAGGGTTGTAGTGAATGGGGCTACACCTGGCTGGTGACTGGTCCCCAGCGGTGTTCTCAGGGCTCAGTCCTAGGGCCAGTCCTGTTCGATGTATTTATCAGCCATCCGGATGCAGGAGCTGAAGGCACCATCAGCAAGTTTGTTGATGGAACCCAACTGGCAGGTGCTGTTGATTCCCTGGAGGGGAGGTCTAGATGAAGTGGAGCATTGGGCTATGATTAATGGGTTGAAGCTGAACAAATGCCGGATTCTACGCCTAGGGCGGAGTAATGCCAGGCACAAGTATAAGTTTGGAAAGGCATGGCTGGAGAGCAGCCCTGCAGAAAGGGATCTGGGAGTGCTGGTTGAGAACAGACTCAAGAGAAGCCAGCAGTGAGCCCAGGTGGCCAAGAGGGCAAAGCATGTCCTGGGGTGCATCAAACACAGCATAACCAGCCGGCCAAGGGAGGGGATTATCCCGTTGTATTTAGCATTGTGTGGCCTCACCTCCAGTACTGTGTGTAGTTCTGGGTCCTACCATCTGAGAAGGATGTGAAGGCCCTTGAATGTGTCCAAAGGAGGGCAACCAAGCTGGCGACAGGGTTGGAAGGCATGTCCTCTGAGGAGTGGCTGGGCACTCTGGGTTTGTCCCATTGGGAGAAAAGGTGACTGAGGGGCAACCTCACTGCTCCCTGCAGCTTGCCAAGGAGGGGATGCAGAGCGGGAGGTGCCGAGCTCTTCTCCCTGGGATCCAGGGACAGGACGCGTGGGAATGGCTCAAAGCTGCACCAGGGGAGGTGCAGACCTGACAGCAGGAAACATTTCTTTACCGAGAGGGTGTTCAAACACGGGAACGGGCTTCCTCGAGAGGTAGTCGATGCCCCAAGCCCGTCAGTGTTTGAGAGGCACTTGGACACTGCCCTTAATAACGTGCTTTAACTTGGTCAGCCCCAAATTGATCAGGCAACTGGCCTAGATGATCTTTGTGGGTCCCTTCCACCTGAAAGAGTCTATTCTAATCTATTCCATCCCTCCAGCCACTGACAGTGCAGTCGATTACTTTTCTTACCATAAGTGCAGTAAGGTCTGGGACAGACTTCTGGAAATCCTGCAGACAAAAGATAAAATGGATCACAAAAGGGATTATTCAGTTTGTCTGTGATAACAAAGGTTGAGATCTGGGAGGTGTCCTCTTCCTTCTAGGGCCAGTGATGCCAGTAACTGGCAAGACAGGAGGATACAACATGTGTAAAAGTCCTGGCTCATTGGAAAGCCTCAACATGAAAGCTAATAATTTTGTTTGTCCAACCCTGTATCTGGGAGGGTACTAAATAATACAAATCTATTCTGGGGCACAGAGGATTGAATCCATAGTTTCTTCACCTAGTGTGGAGGTCAGGAGGCACAAACTCAATGAGCTGAAGGAATATGTATTTTGCAGTTTCTTTCTCTCATGTGTAGCTCCAAAAAGTAGGAGGACTGGCAGCGAAAAGGAGGAAGACAAGCAAAGTTTTCACCCAGTCTGATGTATATTGGCTCCATCAACAGATGAAAGCAGGGTGGTGTAATAAGAAAGTGTGATTAAGCTGGAATCAGCAGAGTGAAATCCACAGAATGCTGTTTGTTAATCCAAAAGCTTGGGCAACCACCGCAGCAGTGCAAGGCTCCTGTGTCAAAACCCCAGAATCTTTGCTAGGGGCCTTCACTCAGCTTAGCCTGGGGTGGGCTTAGAGTGACTTGGCTGAGCCACCTCAGGTGTCTCTCCACTGCTCTGAACCTCAGGAACACATTATTAGCATCTGTGCAGACAAATCTATCAGAATGGAGGTTTTCCTCCATCTGCCTGTTGGAAATGACCTTGCAACGTTGTAGCATGAACCAATTCCTCTTTGAGGCAATATCTTCAGTGCATGATTGACACTTATCTAGGTCCAGGCACCAGATGTGTATTTTACAGAGAATGCAATCCCAGTTGTGACGGTTTCTTTGACTTAAATTCAGGATTGCAAATGGAGTAGCTTTTATTGGACTTGCAACACGCAAGGTTTTTCAGCATCTGCTGGTGTGCTAAGGTGACTGTTCCTCTTTGGTTTCAGCTAGTCTTGCATTATCTTTGCAAACCTCTGGGAACAATAAGCATTTTCAGACCTTGTAGCTGTCAAGGCACAGTGACATTAGGAAAGTTGCACCTGCTTAGTCAGGCAATAATCCTTCTAATGGTAAGAACTGTTGGCTTGCTGGAGTCTTCTAGCACTCCAGAGTGGACTGGTGTGCCTGTGTGGTCTCCTTGTTCTTTTGTCCTGAGGACAATGGGAACAATAGTAAAAAACAAACAGTTAAAGAACAGTAGACTTCTCCAGACCTTGCAGCCAGCAGGTAATGGAGCAGAACTGGTTCTTTATTTACCTCTTTGGAGTAGGTTTGACCTCAGTCTTCATATTTATGAAGGACAGCAGGTTAACCCCATCAGTGGAGTCTCACAAAAGATACTACTTGAAAGTCCTGTTGTGCTTCAAAGGAAAGTCAGTAAAGCATTGTCCTCAGGCTCCACAGAAGGCAAAGGGATTACGTTCCTTTTTGCAGAAACAGCCGGTGCTGCTCGCTGTCATGGAGAAAGCTGTTTCAGTAGGCAAGCCCATCTAGGAGGTATGTCAGAAACGTTTGCTGCCTGGTCTTGTTTGGAACAGTTTGTGTACAGGAAGTGGCTATATTGCCAGGTGATAAAAATTCATTCCTGTCCAAACTGATAAAACTCCTAAGAACAGGCCGGGGGGGCTGTGAAGCCCTTTCTGGCTGCCCAGGCCACCACAAGCTGCTCCTCGGTGCAGGTTGGGTGCTACAGAGGCCACAGCTTCTCCAGAGACATCTGAAGAGTTGTGACAAGACCCTGGCAGTCCTTTAGTTGCCTTGCCCTGGGGTCTGCTCCTTGCAGAGGCACAGAGGAGCTCATTAATCAATAAATAAATAAATAAACCAGCTCAGAGCCCCAGGGAAATTACCTAAAAATGAAGGCAAGGTTCTGGGTGCTGCAGCTCACGCTTTCCTGTCTGTGCCTCTCCCTGCCCAGCATAGGCAGAGCCGTGCCTCGGGGACTGAGCAGCCGTGCTGACCATGAGCGAACAGAGTCACGTCAACAGCCTGTTCCTCAACGAGGACGCAGCCAAGCGGCTCAATGCCGAGAGCCGGGTACAGCGCTTCCAGCAGGCGGTGCAGAAGCGGGCAGCGCGGGCCAAGAAGCGGATGAACAGCATCACCGCTGACACCGCTAAAAGCTTCTTCAGGAGAAATGCCTTCGTCCTCTTCACCATTGCTGCAGTCTTACTAGGTACGGAGTCGGTGGCAACACTGGGCACCATTTATAAATGTGGGGAAAGGTTTGTTTATTCTACAAAGAATTTATTTAATCGTAACGATCTGGCTGGGGAGGTAAAGGTGATGAGCTGACAGCACAAAGTACTGTCCACCTCAGGAGTACCTTTATGTGCCAGAACAATAGACTATGCAGAGGGGCTGTGTGAGGGAGTCCTTGTTGATCCCTCCTGGCTGCAGCTTAGGAACAGTCTACAACAGAAAGGGTTTGATGGTCCAGCTCTACCAATCCTCATGAAAAATCACTCCAGTTTGTTCAGAGGCTTCTTGTCAGTGCAGCTGCAGGCGCCAGGGCTCTTCAGATTCATCCCACAGCTTTAGCGTGACAGGTCCAGGAGGGGGAACTGATGCAAAGGGCTGAGATACAGCGCAAACTAAATCCGCTTAGCAGATAGTGGATTGTCCCTAGCTTTTGATCCAGGCTATATGTCTCTAACTCACTGGCCAAACTCAAGCTTTAAGAGGTGGGTGGACAAAGTCTCTGAACTGTGTAGTCACACTTAGGTTGGTCTGGGAGATCATTTCTCTGGTCACAGCATTTTTGTGTTTATGAGCTTCCTGGGAACAGATCCAAGAGGAGCAGCAGACAGAGCAACAAGGAGACCTGTGGTTTAGCACGAGGCTCCCATGCATATAAATATGTCAGAGGGAGAGAGAGTGCATACAGTAAAAACTGGATCATGGCCTTTTAGAAAAAGAAAGAACATTTGCTCCTTTGGGGAGAGGAGGAGCTGAAAGGAGATGAGAAAGAGAAAAGCCACACTGTAGGACTGAGGGACAGACCACTGGATCACACTGTCCCATTTCCATTCTCATCCCTTGCTGATCCACAGGGATCATCCTGGCATTTTCCCTCCGGCCCTACCAGCTGACCTATCGCCAGATCAAGTACTTCTCCTTCCCCGGCGAGCTGCTCATGCGTATGCTCCAGATGTTGGTTCTTCCTCTCATTGTTTCCAGCTTGATTACAGGTGAGAATTGCTTTCTGCTGCTTTCAGGCAAGGCAATAACCAGCACAGACAGATGCTAGCTGTTGTTGGAGCACCCCTTTGTACCCCAGCTGGAGGCGCTTGGGTTAGCTTGGCTAATAGTGACCTGATAGGCCTGAACCTACAGCTGTAGTCCACATGATTCACACTCATAACCCTGCTGGCTCAGCAAGGGGGAAGGGAAGCAGAAGGGGGAGCAGAAGGCCTTGTGCTTTCTCAGAAAACTGGAGAGGACACAATGTGGTGTTTCTGATGCCCAGCACTTGAGCACTATCAAGGATGTCATCATACATAACCTCAAACATCAACAAGTTTGTTGCCCAAGTCAACTTCAGATTTTCTCCAGCCTAGGGAAGGTCAGTTTGTGTCAGTCCAAAAGAGCTGGAGGTGATCACCAGCTGGACAGCTTGCTTTATCCAGGTCCTCATAGAAGACATGCCAGCCAGCCAAGCTTTCAGGCAGCAGAAGGGACCGCAAGGCATTCCACCTCCTGAAACATCCCACCATTAGGGACTTAAAAGCCCAATGTGCTGGGAGGGCATTATTGCCCTTCTGAGAGCTTTAGGAGGAAATTGCTATATTCCCAACTGCAGCCTAAGACCCACCAGTGCTACGCTTCTTCATAACGACAAGTCACATTCTCCCGTATCAATATCACCCAGGAGCTCCAAAGAGCTCCGAAGTCTGCCCCTCGTATGCTGTGCTTCCTAGGGACCCCAGCTCCCTGTCCGACTCACGCATGCACCCTGCACACTTTGAATCTTCCTTGGGCTTCCCCTTTGCCTCTAAGACAATAAACTTTCTCACTTTATCTCTCTGTGTGACCCCGCAGGAATGGCCTCGCTGGATGGCAGAGCCTCAGGGAAGATGGGGATGCGGGCTGTTGTCTACTACATGGTGACAACAATCATAGCAGTGTTCATTGGCATCCTCATGGTGATCATCATCCATCCAGGAAAAGGATCTAAGGACAAGCTTCACCGAGAAGGCAGAATTGAGCAGGTGCAGACCACAGATGCCTTCATGGACTTGGTGAGGTAGGTGAACAAGATGGTTTCATGTTGAGACCATTTCAGTGATATTTGATTCCTCCATGGAATGTCCTTTTGAAGTGTCACAGCTTTAGGCATACACTCTTAGGCAGAGGTTTATGGCTGTCTTGCCCAGCCTACTACTTCTAGCTCAGCCTAGCTAGCTGGCTTTGCCACTCTGAGATTGAATGCTTAGCCTGGAGCTCTGGAGCCTAGCCCTTCTGTTCGAGGTATTTAATGCAAGAGGCCAAGGTGTGCTCAGAAAAAAGGTAATGAAAACAATGACTGCGTGCCCTTCAGAAATTCACCCATCAAAGGCTGCTCCAAATACCCATCTTCATTGACCCAAGGAAACAGAGGAAGTGATTCCCAAGACATTGTCTCTCCCTCCCTTGCTGCGACCTTACACAGCACACCATCTCAAGTGGCATGAAGCATTGTTTCTGAGGCAGAAAGTAACAAAGAGCTCAAACAGCTGCAGCAATGAGGCTGAGAGCAAGGCAGTATATTAAATATTGTAACATGGTATTGTTTGAAGGTTCAGTTGGGTTTGATGATGTTTTTACAATGTACCCAGTGCTCTGTGTGTGTAGTCTCTTTCCACATAGCTGAAATACAACCTTTTGGAGTCTGAAAAGATGCAGTGGGACTCTGGAAAGACGCAGGGATGTGCCTGGCTCCAGATAAGCATATTGTCATCTTCTGTCAGACAGAAAGGGCCCACCTACTGTGTAGCCTGAGGTGGCACTGTGAGTGTTGTGACCTGAGACACTGCTCCAAGACAGAGGCGCTGGCCAGGAAGCCCATGTTTTCTTGCTAGTCAAACAGGACAATAATTCTTTCCTTGTTTTATTTACTGCAGGAATATGTTCCCGCCCAACCTGGTAGAAGCCTGCTTCAAACAGGTATGAAATCCAGCCTGGCCTATAACTTCCCTTTGCACCCTGTGCCCTAGACCATGGTCCAACCTACTTTTCTGAGAGATGGAATAGCAATTGCTTTATGCTGCCTCCCCACTGCCCCAGGTCTGACCGCTCCAGGAGGCACTGCAGTCATTAGTCTGTATTATAGCATCCCACACACAAGCTTTCCAAGTTTTTTGTAGAGGGGGGCTTCAACCTCCATCCCATCCCACACTCAGAGCCAGGAAGGCTTTGTGTCACCTCAGGTAGCAAGCTTGGACTGGCAGTGAAATGGGAACAGGTTCTCCAAGGATATGTCTCTTCTGTAGTGCTAGTGCCCTTAGAAGCAGTACCAAGGGTTACCAGCAAAGCCAGAATATCTTGCTCCTAGGGATTTGAGATGCTCCAATGGTCTCTTTTGACCTTCAGCTCCATGAACTCTTTGATGAAATGCTAGGGAGCTTGAGATCAGGAGAGTTTCCCACACAGATCAGCAGGAACTTGCAGTATTCTCCTTTCTTTAGGAAGGGATGCAAGAGCCTAGCATGTTGTCCTGAGCTCCTGAACCAGCGCCTGTGAGTGCATCTGATAATCTGTGTCGTTTCAGTACAAGACACAGTACAGCACCAGGGTCTTCACCAGAACCATCCTCCACAGCAGCAATGTCACAGCAGGCATGACAACCACTCAGATCCCTGTGCCTGAGAACTTCACTGGCATCCTGGAGAACATCACTCATGCCCTGGGGACCGTCTCCGAGGTGCTGACCTTTGAAGAAGTCATTCCCATCCCGGGCTCAGCCAATGGGGTGAACGCGCTGGGGCTGGTAGTGTTCTCCATGTGCTTCGGTTTGGTGATCGGCAGCATGAAGCAGAAGGGACGGGCCCTGCGGGAGTTCTTTAACTGCCTCAACGAAGCCATCATGAGGCTGGTGGCCATTATCATCTGGTGAGGAGCACAGCCGGTTGGAGCAGGAGGTCTGCAGGTGCAGTTTCCGCTGACCTGATGAGAAGTGGGGTAGCGTTAAGGATGACATGCACAGGAAAAGCAGATGGGCACAGCTCTCCTTTGGCTCCATCAGGCTGGAGGGAAAAGTCTGGATGGGATGTTTGTTCACATTTCATTTCCTGTTTTTTGTTTTTACCTTAGAAATATCAGGTACACCAGGACTTGCTTTCCTTGAGGCTGCTGGAAACATCCTTGGAAGACCAGAGAGCTGGAGTGGAAGATCTCTTAGCCTTACCAGCAGGGGTAGGGTGTGAGGCTTTCCCACCAAAAGCTTTCCTTCCAGCTGTGTTCCAGGAGTCTGACTTAGCTATGAATCACAATAACCTACTGCCACTTCCCTGCTACTCAGGGTGGCACCCGTATGCGTTAGCTCTGAGAGCTGAGTTGGGTTGACAAGGTCAACTCAAAGTTACTGCCTTTCAGTTTGAGGTCTCCCAGATCCTGACTCCCCTAGAGCTCAGCTGCTTGTTGCTTTCTGTGTAAGGCTGCCTCTGCTACATGGCCCACATAACCGAGGCATTGCTGAGATGAGTCTTCTCTAGAAGGCAGCATGTTACCAAATCTCGTTATTTTAAGCCTTGTACCCACCCAGGGCTCATAGTCTAAATAGGCGTTTGTGGTATGTACTGCAAGACAGGAGAGGTGCAGGGCTGGCAGAATACATGGAAATGCATGAATACGTGGAAAGGATCTGTCAGCCTGGCACCCTCCCCCATTTTAGAACGCTCCAGCTTTCCTTCCCTGGTCTTCTAGTCACAGTCTTGTACCTCAGAACAACATCCTCAGCACAGGGGGACAGGCTTTGCACAGAAAGACACAAAGGGGAAGAACAACCCTGAGCTCATAGCAGAGCGCTGGGGAGCCCCAGCCCCTCCGGAGTCTCTTCCTCTATGGATGAGCCAGAACTTGGGGCCTTGCTTTCCTAGGAAGAGGTAAGAGATGCCCAAGGGCACAGAAGGGAGAGCAGGAGCACAGTGGAACAAGTAGACCTGCACACTCCTCCCAGAGACAATTCTGAGGTGCCTTCAACACACCCTCCTTCAGCTCCCCCTTCCAGTGAAGGAAGGCAGGGTGTTGATGTGCACATCAGTTACGCTCAGGAAACTGCTTGTGTGCAAACAGTAGGTCGTGTCTGGAGAGACCTCCAGACTGAACAGATCCTGCTGGTACAGGAGGCTGGACTGTCAGCTACAGCCCAGCGCTCCTCCCTGAAGCCACAGTCTGCAGACTGTCTCCCAGGAGCTTGTTTTTCCTAGGGAGATCTGGTCGCTAGCTGCAGCCAAGGATGTCTTCTCAGAGGAAGGTCAGAGGAAATGAAATATTTGTGAAATCCTTTCCTGAAACTTTTCCAAACCTCCCAGGCTAAGTTGGAGTTTGGCATGTGGACCTCTGAGCCTTGTGCATGAATTGCATGTGAGCTCGTGAGCTGGAGAGGCCCAGCCCTGAGAGGTGTGGCCATGGAGCTGGGATTTTCTTTGGTCCCAGTTATTTGTCCATGTTTAGTTTAGTGTCCATGATATTCTCCGTGTCTGTGTTACGGCTTCCTTTCCGTGGAGCCTCACTGCTGCTCATGACATGCATTGTGATGGAGGGGAAAAAGAGCCACAAGGAATGGAAAGGATAGTAGTGTACCTCAAAAGGGGTTTTTATATAAGCCATGGCTGCTTTCACAGGTGTTGGTATGCCCAGTCCTTGCTACACCTGATATGGTTTCCCTATATGTTCCTGTTCCCTAAACGTGAATGTCTGAAGATACCCTAGAGCCTATAGGACACTGTTGCTTTTAGTGCCTGATTCTGTGTTTCTTCTGTACTTCCCTGTGCCTCTCCATAAAAAAAAAAAAAAAAAAAAAAAAAAAAGAAAATACTCTCAGCCCAAGCTCTGTTAGGAAATGAAGGGACTCTGAAGACTCCCCTACATAACCTCTGCCATCAATTCTACAAGAAGTGTTGTGGAAGCATATAGGGAACCCAAAAGGAGGAGGAAACCTCCACTGTGCCCAAGTTGTGAGCACAACAGAGTGCTGGGGTCCCCGAAAGTGCAACAAGAGCTGGTTTTTGACCATGTGGTGAACAAGTCCCACCTATCTCCAGGTTTCCAGAAAAGAAACCAGCAACATCATCCAACAATTAGGCTCAATGAGCACTTCTGGTGTGCTGGCTTACAGGGATTTGTCCAGACAGTATGCAGTACAGCTGGTGTGAAAGTGTGGGTGCCAGTTCTGAGCATTGGCCTTGTGTTTCCGCCACAGGTATGCTCCAGTTGGGATCATGTTTTTAATTGCTGGCAAAATCCTGGAGATGGATGACCTAGCAGTGATGGGAGGCCAGCTGGGGATGTACACGCTCACTGTCATCGTTGGACTCCTCATTCATGCCCTCTGCATCCTGCCGCTGCTCTACTTCATCGTCACTCACAGAAACCCCTGGGTATTCATTGCAGGGCTTCTGCAGGCTCTCATCACAGCCCTGGGCACCTCCTCAAGGTACGACAGCTACGTAAGACTAGGGTTGGGGCTGGTGTGGATACTGGCACTTCTCAGCACTCCAGTGCCATGCAGCACTGTGGTCTCACAACTTCTAGCACTAGCAGCTTTTTGCACAGGTCCAGCCAAGCTCACTTGAGAGTGGAAAGAGTCCCATTCCCCTGCTCAGAAGCCCTAATCACGTGGCCACCTCAAAACATCAGTGCATGGCCCATATTCCTCCTTGCCAAACATGGAGCTGACTCTGCTTGCAGCACTGAAATGCTGAGTTCAGGACAAATATAAAATCTCATTGATTTGCAGCGTTATCCCACGTGCACATACCTCTCACACACACGTGCTTGCACACATTTGCACACTTCTCTCTCCCAGGAGCACATACTGTATGCAGCTGGCATTAAACTTCACCAGTATGTTCAATGACACATACTGCCACACAGCACAGCCAAGGCAAGGGACTGTAAGTAGCTGTTGTTTCACTAAGTTCCGTGTTCCTTGCTATGTTCATTTCCTGGCAAGCCCATAACACTGTCTCCCACATGCATTCTCACACTGAAACACACACAGCATTTTTCCTGCTCACTTTCAGAAATAATTCTCTGCTTTCTCTGCAAGATATATTCTTACACATGGGTCATTCTTATCTTATGCACTAAGGGTGGGTAAGAAAGGACTCGAGATTTTTTAATAGCTGGAAAAGGAGTTTTGGTCTTGAGGCTCTGTCCTACATACCCTGAATCCTCCAACATCACCTTTTGGTGTTATACAAGCATCATCAACCTCAGGGTTACAAAAGCCCTGCCCCAGCCCCCTGAGGAAAGCCATATCTGAATGTGCAACTGCAGCATGCACCATATCTGAGGAAGCCTTGCTTAGACTGTTCTTTCTCCTAGCAGCTTCTGGTCTCTGGCTCACATGGCAGGGTGAAAAAGCAGGTGGGTAAGGTCATAAACCAGCCAGAAGCTGAGTCCCTCCTCCAAAGACAGCATATACCCAATTCATGTTGTTTTTTAAATTCCTTTCAGCTCAGCGACTCTGCCCATCACCTTCAGGTGCTTGGAAGAAAACAATGGTGTGGACAGGCGCATCACGAGGTTTGTCCTGCCTGTGGGAGCTACAATTAACATGGATGGCACAGCTCTGTATGAGGCCCTTGCAGCCATCTTCATTGCACAAGTCAACAACTACGAACTTGACTTCGGGCAGATCATCACAATAAGGTGACTTTTGAAGGAGTTTTGGGACTACAGGAAGGGCTTCAGTTTTGTTTGCTTATCTGAGGTGTGTTCAGGTTCCTCTTTTGCTCAGAAGATACAATGAGGGGGGGGAAAGTACGGAAAAGAAGGGTGTACTACACCTCCAAGTGTCGAGGCACATGGTTTGGGTACCATGTCCCTGAGGCTCCACTTGAGCCCTTATTGCATTTCCAGGTCTGGGCCATCCCTTAGCCAAAGCTGCAGTGTGCAGCCTGTTATGAATGGGTGCCTGGCAGCAGCGAGCCTGGCTGCTCTCTTGATGTCCCATGTGTCACCACCCTGCCCAGTGACCAGGGCAGAAAGGCTGCCAAGGTGTTTTGTAGATGATGAGTTTGAGCTACTTCCTGACATTTTTGCAAATGTAACTACCTCTTTTCTTCCCTTTGCTGATAGCTGTGCTTTCCTGTTCCCTCCAGCATCACTGCCACAGCAGCCAGCATTGGAGCCGCAGGTATTCCCCAGGCAGGACTGGTGACAATGGTTATAGTGTTGACATCAGTGGGGCTGCCTACTGAAGACATTACGCTGATCATCGCTGTGGACTGGTTTCTGTAAGTTCTCTGCTCAGCAGCATGCACTGTTGCGCGCTTCCTGCCAGTGCTTACAGAGTTCATTTGTGCTCCCAACATCTCTGCTAAAAGCAGTCTCAGTAACCCATATCATTAAGCTTAAAACACGCCCATATCCATGAGACCTTTGTGCAGTAGCCCTCTCTGCCCATGCTGGAGTCTTCACCCTGTGCTCCAGTGACCCAAGGCATCAGAGGCCACCTGCAGATCAAGCCTGGTCACCCATCAGGCAGCCCTTAGTCTGTTTTATCTTAAAAGGCACCCAGAAACTATCTCCAGACTGACAGGGACAGGTTGCACCACTAATAAGCAAATTCACATCGCAGAGTGATGGTTCTGCCCTATCAGACCCAGAAAGTGGTATGGGACTGGGCTGTACAAGGTTGAGGAGTGCTGAGATGGGTGCAGCTAGTCAGCTTAGGCTGCTCCATTCCATCTTGCTTTCCCTTTTAAACCTTGGGACAAGTGATTTCATAGGAGTGCTCTTAGGAACTGGATTGAAGAATGCATTTGTGCATAGTCCTCACTCCCTCAGGCTTCTCAAACAAAACAAAATCCTGACTCAGGGATACACTGCCAGTGTTTGCTCTGTTCTGTATCCTGTACTGCTGGTTTGTAGCCAAAGCAGCCAAAGTCTGCTCCCAGCATTGGCTGAACAGTTGGAAACAGTCTTGCCCAACACCTCCACTTCTGTGACCTGTACATAAGAACAAACTTGGCTGGAAAAAGTCCTGCCTCCTAAGATGCCAGGTTACCTCTCATTCTAGAGGTATCAAAAAGATTGGTTTCAATCAGGTACCGAAAGTCTTATCTGTTGTTACTGCTGAAGGATGTGACGGGTTGCTGCACTGCTGATAGCTTCAGCTCTTACCTACAGTTGTGGTTGTGGAAAATACTTCATTGCAAAGGGCAGTTTAGATTTGCTATATTGCACAAAAAATCTGGTGCCTTGTCTTGGTGTACACTGTCTGTCCATGCTGAGGAAATCTGGTTCCACAGCAGCACTAAGTCATAGGTTTGCACCAGAACTTCTGCACTTTTTGTAAAACAAAATGCAAGCCAAGCGTAACAGATGCGGCCAGGCTGACCTAAGTCTGCAGAGAGGCCTTAGCAGCTCTTCGGAAAGGGAACTGTCCGTGTGGAACCACAATAAGGTTTCTCTCATTTTGTGGCAAGTCCAACACTTCTCAGTGAGAAACTGGGAATACAACAGAGCAGGAACAAATGTGAAGCCTGTGGTCAGAGCTATCAATCAAGGAAGGTTCTCTGGGAGTCATTTTCCTGGCAATGTTGAAGCATCAATTATTAGAGTGACTTTAAAAGTAGAAAAAGTGTCATTGAAGATGTTTCTTGAAGTAGTGTTCATACCCTTAGCTGTTACTAAGAAGCTATATTTGATTTTTCTCTCTGATTTTTCAGGGACCGCCTCAGAACAACCACCAACGTCCTGGGGGATTCTCTGGGGGCTGGCATTGTGGAGCATCTCTCCCGGCATGAGCTGGATGCGCAGGACTGCGAACTTGGTAATTCTGTGATAGAGGAGAAAGAGCGGCTCTCCCAGCTGGTTTGCCCCCAGAACGACACCCACAGGCACCCCAGGAGTGAGACAGCACTGTGAAATCGGGCAGCAGAGCGCAGATTAATGCAGTAAAAAGCCAAGACTTGAAACAGAAGTCCATAGTGGAGGACAGAGAAAGATCCACTCTTCAAGATGCACACTCTTCTCCCCCCTCTGCCACATGCAGTTTTCCCTGATCCCATTTCTCCCCCATCTTTTTCTGACTGGCATTAGAGAAGAAAATTACACTGCAAAGGAAGTTTATTCCACAAAAGCCTGATTTAGTTGTTCTGATGGGGTCCAAGAGTTAGACCTGAGTAAAGAAGACTCAGCAAACAAGCTGGACCAGGAGTTCCTCCATTTCTGAGCTAAAATAGAGCACAGCTAAGTGGCAAGGTGGGTCAGGGACACCACCGCATCTGGACTGGCACCAAAATGTTGCCATGATGACTCTGCCCTACAGGATACTGCTGCAAGGCCTTCACTTTGTCAGTGGCTTCCCCCAGTCACGCAAAGCTTTTAGTACTGGCCATTTAGAGATCTCTGGAGAGCCCCAGCACTCCTGTTCAGCTCTCCACTGGCAAGAGTGTCTATGACAGACACAGTGTCCTCCTTGCTCGCAGTCCTGGTGTTCGCACAGACATGCAGCTGATGCTTCCTGAGAGCTTCTCACTCCTCTGGCAACCCTTCTGGCTGCAGATACTAGAGTCACCCAGCTCCTGATGGAACGTGGGACCACACAGCAGGGACAGGGCTCACTGTGCCGGCTGGTAGCACAAACAGGGGTCAATAGGCTTTTCATTAGTGGAAGCTGCTAAAGGATTGTGAAAGCAGTGAACAATTAAAGAATTTATTATATACATTATTCAGCCTCTGAAACTGCTTTACCAATCTCTGCCAAACACCAGTTAACTTCATTGCTCTTTCGCAAACTGTTCTCTTGGTGAAACCAGAAGGGGAAATGCAAAGTTTAAGAACAGTTTGCCCACCTGAACAGCTGGGTGGTACCTCCATGCCAGGAATGGCTCCCTGCCATCCCAGATTTGCTCAGAAAACAGTTTCACTCCTCATCATAAGACTCCTAAGGAAACTGTTCCTTTGCTCATCTCTGGCTATTTTCCGAAGCAACTTCCCTTGTCACACTGCTCCAGAATGTGCTTCCAAATATCTGTCTTTCTACAGCTCCTTTTGTCTTTTATAGGCATTATCCAATCACTTCTCAGCACTCGTACAAGTTTGGCAGACCCCAAACGTATAAATTCAGGATAAATTTCTCAGTTCCTACCAAATGGAGCTCAGCTTCTGTTTAACACACTTGGACATAAGCCCACACAACAACCAAAACATCTCAGAGGCTCAAGAAAGAAGTAGGGACCTGCTTCATCCATGCTCTATCCCCCTTCCCTGGCACGGCCAGGAACACAGCCTGTATCTCTCACTCCAGTGAACATCAGCAGGGCTTGCTCCATAATATCCAGGTCCATGAACTTCAAGAAAATAACGTCTAGCTATAACCAGGAAGATGTAAAGGATCCACAGTTTTGGGGCTGCTGCAGTGTAGCTGCCCTGCTTTAGAAATGGCTAAGCTCAGGAACAGCAGCAAGCAGCCTCCTATTGCACAGCCAAACTATCTAAACTGGGCAGCTTTTCCTTGAGGTCTGCCCATTATTCCAAAACCAGTATGTCATTTAAACCCCTTTACCCCGTCTTTCCACACTGATCCTTTTCATCCAGAAACCCTAGCCACACACTCAGAGGTGCATCTAAGTGGACCTCAGGAAAGAAGATCTCAGAGGCATCAGCTGGAGTCAACTTTGCCAACCACAACCACATGACTGCCCGTGATTAGCTCAGGTCCGCAGCACTAACAAAGCTTCCTAAAACACATTTCTTGAGATGTCCAAGCCAGATCCTGAGGCTCTTTTTGGTCCTTCAGGAATCACAGGATTGTATATTGGTGCTGCCACGTTCCACATACTGTAGGCAGAGTATTCTATTTTTATGGGCTGGACGCTTGTTAGGAATCTGAGATAAACGCATCTCTTTCACATGGAAGTGGGTAACAGAGCAGGGTAAATAGCAGTGTATTGTAGTTCCAATTAGTAGTAGCTGGCTCCAGACCCTAAGATAGCAGGTTGTTTCCTGACTGTGGGAGGCAGGTTGCTTATTCTGACAAGAGATCTGCTCCAGCAGGGGGCAAGTGAGCAGGATAACAAATTATTATCCTCCTCTTTGCAGCATTTTTTCATCTTGTATGAATAGTATTATAATGTCTGCTCTTCTCCTTTCTAGACTAAACAGAGCCCGTATACCCTCACAGGTAATAACCGTTCACGTTCCTCTCCTCTGGACTTTTCCCTCACTGTTCCACGTCTTTCTTAAAGTGGAGTAACTAAAATTTGACGCAACAATCCAACTAAAGATTTATTAGTTCTGATAATACTGAAGAAAGAATATTTCATGTACATTAAGATTTAGATCTTAGACTCAGGTTACCAGAGTTTAACAGGATGCTATGCATCGGCTGATCAGGATAACTGTCCATGCTGCATACATGCAGCAAATTCAAGTCTGTTCATCTTATCTTAAATCTTAGTGAGGTTCAACTCTTACTTTGATGAGATGGCTGTATCTAAAGATTGGATCTTAACCAAAGAGTTTTTAAGATACACTGCATTAGTTTGTATCTATAGTGAGCTAAGATAGCTTATCATTAGCACAGCTCAGCTGACATGAGTCTAAACTTTCATAAAGAACAGACCTGCTTACAAAACCTAATAAAGCACTTTATTTATTCTCAACAGCTTGATAACATTGACTCCACTCCAGTGGTAATACATGATAAGTTCCTACATCATTTTAAGCAGAACTGCTGCCTAGCTAGTAATTTCCCAGTCTGTGTTTGTGCAGTTGATTATTGTTATAAATAGTAATTTATATTTGTCCATATTGAACTGCATCTTGTTTTTCTTTTTTTTTTTCCCCAGACTACTTGTCCAACTTTTCAAGAAAGCATTGAATTCTAATCCTGAACAGACTTCCTGTATATAAAGGGCAAACTGATGGATGAATTGGAAGAAAAGATTGTTGGATTGGACTCTAGCTCAAACGGGAATTAATTCTGGGAAGTCCTATGGCTTGGGTTATAGAGACAGTCAAACTAGGTGATCACAAGGGTCCCTTCTGGCTTTGTAATATATGCACGTGCTTTCTGGTTTAGAGATACTGCAAAGGGTCCTTCCAGCTCAATCATTTTTAAAAACTATCTGGAAGGATTCTAATGATACTTTAATAAAACTCAGCAGCAGTCTAACCTGTTTTCAGTTGCTGTTAGCAGACATGTAAACATATGACAAAAGGGGCTCTCCATACTACATTGCATCGACATGATCTCAGATTGTTCCCACAAAGCAGCACACTCCAAGCCTTGCCATTTGTGATTTTCTGCTTTCAACGTAAGATTAATGGAGCACAATCAAGTAGAGGCCTCATTTTCAAACACTGCAAACCAGTCTTCCATGGGGAATTTCAGAATACAGCAGACAGTTTTTTGCTCTGGTGTTTACCCATGTTGTTAACCAGTTAATGATTGGGATTATCTACCTGTTTACAGTACCCAAACAGTAAAGTATTGTCAGGAATTTGCAAATATATATATATATGAGAAAGGGGTGCATGTGCACGGTTAATTTTTTGTTGCTAAACCAAGAAGGAAAGGCAAGACTAAACTCTTGCTCTGTAAAGCTGCATACTTCATTTTGATGCCCACCTTGATTTACCCAACTAATCCCATCCTTAAAACAACAGAGGCTATTTTACTTCATTGCAGTAATGAGTCTCTAACAAAGCAAAGTTTACCAGGAAGGAGCTCAGTGCATGCTGATTTTGAGTTGTACCTGCTGGTGACATGAGAACTTCTCAATGTATACATAAAATACTCCACTTTGTCTTTGAATTCCCTGCGTATATCCCAATGACCCACGTTCCCACTGCACCCAACTTGGCAAGGAGGCAGGCGTGAAGAGCTCAGCCAAGTATACAAATGTTTGTACCCCTTCCAAACCCAAAGATGACCTTGTACTAGCTCAGCCTTCAAAACTGGATAACTGAAAGTATTAAATCATTTTATCAACTGTCTTTTTAAATGTCAGATACTTGAGAGTTTATGCAGTCTTTTCTTTACTGCAGTCCTGCTGCTTCTACTTGCAGAAACTTTCTGAATGTCTCCTATTTGCAAACAGATTGATTCCTAATGATTAGATGGGCAACATTTGGGATGAAACAGAGAGCTATCTCAATGCATACATACCTGAGGAGCTCTTGGATTAGGCTACATCTCTTCAAAATTAATTTTAAGAGAGAAAATCCATGAAGAATATGGATTTTCAGACAATAGGCCATGTGTCACATTATGCATGTGATATGTGCGCATTGTTTCAGGAGTCAGATCTGCCTGTGAAGACTGCCCTGAAATTTTAAGTCCTTCTTTTGCTGTGCCCAAGGAAGAAAGAGATAACTGGAAATCAGTGCTGTACAGTGTGTTCATAGCATTCTGGCAGTTTGACTATGTTAATTCCTGAGGGCTTTTTCTTCATGCTGTGAGTTTCAGTGTTAATAAAGATAGTTTGCATATTTGAAAAATAAAGGGAATTTTTTCCACAATGCTTTCCACGGTGGGGTTTTTTTTCTATTATTTTTCCTCAGGTCCATGACCTTACAAAGTTAGGGACATTACTTTTAGCATTATGTATTACACTTCCTTATCTCCATGTGCCTGTGTCATGGGTCAAATACCAAATTCAGAATTTTTACAAGGCCTCTCCCTAAAGCTTTTTCTTTGATGCCATCTTTTGCATATGTCCATGAATTGGCAAAGCTGCACGAAGCTTACCTGACATGCAGTACACAGCACACAAACATAATTCCATCTGGTAATACACCCCAAAGATTATGTGGAAGAGGTCTCTGAGGTTTAAACAATAACGAGTTTACATTACTCACTGAAATGTTGCACTAATGGCATGATATTTGAGCAACGTGAAAGCTGTTAGTTCTTCTCCCCTTGACATCCCTTTTCTTGTCTTCTGTTCCCTAAGGGACAGGAACCGAGGTGAGTAACATGGCTGATGGCATAAAGGCATCACCAGTCAGGGCCCAGTCCCACAGCACCCAAGAAAGGCAAGCGGCACAGACTCAGAAGTGGTGGCCAGGTCCAGCTAAGAGTCCACACCATAAGACAACAGCACAGTGATGAAGCAGGTCTGAGGTAGGGGCCCCACATGAGGCTGCCCAGGGCCATTAAGGCTCTCAGAGTACGTATGCAATCAAGTCCACACCTCCTGCCCTTGCAGCCATGCAGACTCTCCTGTGTGGTGCAGGTGGTTTGGTTGAGGGACCTCTGGAGATCATCTAGTCAAACCCCTCTGCTCAAAACAAGGTCAACTCAAGCAGGTCACTCAGGACTTTGTCCTGCTGGATTTTGAACATCTCCAAGGATGTAGGTTCCACAGCCTGTCTGGGCAACCTGCCCCAGTGCTCAGCCACCCTCAGAGTAAATGAGTTTTTCTTGCTTAAATAGAAATTCTTGTATTTTAATTTGTGCCCATTGCCTCTTGTCCTTTCACTGGAAACCACTGAGACAAGCCTCAAGGCTCCCTTGAATGTTTAAATTTCATTAAATCTTTCAACAGCTGGAAAAATGGGCTGACAGGAATGAAGTTCAACAAAAAGAAATGCCAAGTCCTGCACCAGGGGCAGAGTAACTCCCTGCACCAGTATGTGCTGGGGGCCACCCAGCTGGAAAGCAGCTTTGCAGAAAAGGACACAGAGGTCCTAGTGGACACCAAATTGAACGTGAGACAGCAATGTGCCCTTGCTGCAAAGAACACTAATGGGGGCTGCATTAGGGGCACTGCCAGCAGGTCGAGGGAGGTGATCCTTCCCCTCTACTCTGCCCTGGCGAGGCCACACCTGACGTGCTGTGACCAGCTCTGGGCTCCTCAGTACAAGACACGGACACACTGGAGAGTCCAAGGAAGGGCCACAAGGATGCTGAAGGGACTGGGGCACCTCCCGTGAGGAAAGGCTGAGGGAGCTGGGACTGTTCAGCTTGGAGAGAAGGTTCAGGGGGAAACTCATCGATGTGCACAAATACCTGAAGGGAGTGATAGATAGCTTAGAAATAACTAGATTAATAGGATATGAAAAACTTAGAACAATTAAAACTCTCATTGTATGTACAAAGAGGAGCTTGACAATGTAATTCTACAAGGAGCTTCACAGCGTAACTGTAAATTAAGCAAGGTCCTGGGGCCCTTTGTGCTGACAAGGTGGAACTGGGATGCTCTGTGTACTGCTAGGAAGACACCAGTATGCGAACATCAGTGTCTTGAAAGTGGAAAACTGGTTGTCTTGTTTTATGGTTTGGAAGAAACTCAAGACACGACTGAGTCTGTGTGAAGGGAGGTGGTGAAAACTTCAGAGCAAGGGAGACTCAAGCCTTCATCCTCAACGACCCCCACGACCACCACCAGGACACAGTGCTGCAAGCACAAATGGGAGGGAACTTATGTTAAATGACTTCTCAGTGGCCTAATTATCCTAACCCTATCCTAACTCGACCTATTCTCAGGTATCTATTGAATATATATGAATGTAAAGAAGGCGGGGCAGCAGGTGCTTTTGGAATTATCCACCCTGATGCCCGCCAGTGAGGTAAATATACCTGCTTTATAACCTATCCAGAGTTATTGAGTTTAATTCCGCAGAACAGGAGGGTGTAAAGGCAATGGGGCCTAGCTCTTTTCAATGGTGCCCGGTGACAGGACAAAAGGCAAAGGGCACAAACCCCATCACGGGAGCTTCTGTCGTAACACAAGGCTTTTTTACGGAGAGGGTGCCTGGCACCGCGTGCCCAGAAAGGCTGAGCGGTCTCCATGAGGTATCACAAGCCGTCCCGGGCAACCAGCTCCAGGCGAGCACTGAGGGCTTGGCGCGGAGGAAAAGGCCGGGGCAGCGGCCAAAGGCGCACCCACGGGACCCCCCCGCCTAACCCCCCTTTCCCCGCTCCCTGTCCGCTCCCCGCATCGGGCCCCGCCGCCCTGCCGCCGCCCGGGACTGAGGCCCAGCGGCGCCGGCGAGGAATCCCCTCAGTGGAGCGCGGGAAGACGTGCGCGCTGCCACGCGCCGCCCGGCCCGGGGCTCGCGGCGCCTGCGCGGGGCGGGGGGGCGGGGCGGGCGGCGGAAGGGGCGGTGGGCGCGCACCGGCAGCATGGCGGCCGCCCGCTGCTTGCGGCTGTGCGGGCGCTGGCGGCCGGCGTTGCTGGGGCCCGCGCGGCGCCGCCTCCTGCCGGCAGCCTCCTCCGCGGCTCCGCTGGGCTCCGCGCCGCCGGCCCGCCTCGCCTTCAGCACTGGCCCGCCATGGCAGCAGCGCAGCGCCGGTGGTCTGGCGGGGGGCGACCCGCAGGAGGGCGGCGGCGGCGGCGGTGGCGGCGGCGGCGAGGACGGCGGCGGCGGGGCGGAGGCGGGCGGGGCAGGGCCGGTCATGACGGCGCTGGCGCCGCTGCTCGTCCCGGAGCATTTCCCCAACGTCCCTCTCATCGCCGTGACGCGTAACCCCGTCTTCCCGCGCTTCATCAAGATCATCGAGGTGAGGGGAGCCCGGGGCTGGCGGCGGGGTGCGCGGGGCCTTGGCCGAGGGCCCGGAGGGACACGGCGGCCCCGGGCCTGGGGGCGGCCGGCCGGGGCCGCGCTGAGCCTCCCCTCAGGCTCCGGCAGGGCCGGGCCGCTGCTCCCCTCAGGGCCGCCCTCTGCTGCTTCTTGTGTATTCCCAGCTACATCGCCTGCCCGCACGGGAATCGTGGTTCTTTGGGGATGGGTGCGGGCTTTGGGTTTCAGGAGTGTTGCGTCAGGCGGTCGCGCTGCTCCCCGTGAAGCTGAAAGCAGCTTCAGCCTGCTGGGATAACAGCTGTGGTGGTGCTGGGAGATCTGCCCGGTGGCCGGCGCAGCTCCTCTTCCCGAGTCGCCGCCCCGCTGCCATCCCGCCGCCGCCCCGCTGCCATCCCGCCGTGTCCCATTGCCGGGGGCTGAGTGAAGGTGCCCGTGGTCTGGCTGCACAAGCCTGGCCGTGCCCCGAGCAGCAGCTGCCCAGGCAGGGACTGAGCTGCGAGGGGAAGCTCCTCTGGGAGAGGGTGCTGGGTGCTGGGCGCTGGTGGTCTCACAACTCACAACATCAGAGTGTGACCTTTCTCCTCTTCACCTCCCATGTATTTTGAAGAGCCTTCAACTCGATCTTTGATACATCACTTGAGCTCTCAGGCCCAGAAATACTTTTTCCTCCTGAAACGCAACTGTTCTGGAACAAGCACTCATATTTTTGCACCTTGCTAACATTTTACCAATCCAATTTTGGAGTTAACAAGAATCAATATTTCCCTGTTCCTGTAGTGTTATTTATCATAATGTTATTCCTACTGTAGCGATTTTCTGCATGTCCAAATCTAATATGTGCAACTTTTAGTGTCTTTATAGATGTGTTGGGGGAAGAAGATTATATATTATTATGATCTTTAGGCACGGAATCATGTGACACCTTTATTTACAAGTCATTAATTTCAATGCATAGGTCACCAGTGTCTTATATTAAGATAATTGTTAAATACTGCCTCTTACACCACAAATTCATTGTGTTGACATTTATTTCCTGACAACGTGAAGTCTCTACAGTGAATATGGCATTATGAATGTTCTTCTTTCTGTTAATGTCTGTGGCACTGGCAAGAATAGTTTTCCTAGACATTGTACAAAATTAAAATAGGTATGCCAAATTTAAAATAGGTCAACAGCAGTGGTATTGCTTATGCTGCTCTGTCCAGACCACGGTGGTTATTGTCCAGAGCACTGAGCACTGCAGCTTATGTCCATCACTTTGAAAAAACACTCAGTGGTCAGCACTGTGACTTTATGCAACAGCACAATTCACAAGGAGGTATTTTCTTGGTCACTGAGGCTTCAGCCTGCTGGGATAACAACTACAGTGGCGCTGGGAGATCTGCCAGGGACAGATGTGTGGCATCCAGAGAGCAGAGAGGCGTAAGAAAGTAAAATAGGAATACTGGCTGGGTCTCAAAGCAGGGACTTGGGTAGGCTGGTGGGTGTAGGAGAGAAATTGAAATTAGGGGGCTTTGGAGAAGACTGTTTAAGCTAGGTGGGTGAGAAGAATTCAGGCAGTTGATGGGGAAGATTGGAGTAGCCCTCCAGTAGGAGTGGACAGCTGGAACATACAGGTATGGAAGGGGAAGGGAACAGTGATAGCAACAGAAGCTTTTAGAAAGTCGTCGTCAAGTGAATGAGAAGCCTCTTGCTCGTAACAGATTAGGCCTGGTTTCTTCCGCTGCCTTTGAGCTTGTCCTGTGTACTTGGTGACTTGTTTTAAATACTTAGATTTCATGTTTCTCTAATACTCTTCAACATCCCCTGTCCCCTAATGTGGGCAAGACTAGAAGAATCTGAGATTAGACTTCATAATTCAGTCATAGGGTTTCACTATGCCTGGCCTTACACTGAGGGTGCAAAGCTTACAGAAAATCCACTTCTGATTTCATACGTATTGTTATCCTAGGTAAAAAATAAGAAGCTGGTTGAGCTGCTGAGGAGGAAGGTTCGTCTTGCCCAGCCTTATGCTGGTGTTTTCCTTAAAAAGGATGACAAGTAAGTCATTTCTCTGGCTCTTTTGAAAAATTTAAAAATAGCTATTTCCACAACTAGACTGCATTTATATAAAAGCTATGATCTGAAATTCACAGCCTTGGATAGTGTTAGAGAAATTGTGTATAGGCTCAGACCATCCTCTTACTCTGACAGTTTTCATTGCCACCGCCAGCACTGCTAGGAGTTTGGGTCTTGCTTCCCTGTGAGGGTGGCGAGGCACTGGCACAGGCTGCCCAGAGCAGCTATGGGTGCCCCGTCCCTGAGAGTGTTCAAGGCCAGGTGTGATGGGGCTTGGAGCAGCCTGGGCTGGTGGAGGTGTTCCTGCCCGTGGCAGGGGGTTGGGACTAGATGGTCTTTAAGGTTCTGTCCAACCCAAACCATTCTACTATTCTGTGAAAAGGCTGCTATTATTTGGGAGGGGAGTGAACCATCCACGTAGTTGAGTGATTTGGAACGGGGCTACATGGTGGTTACAGTGAGGATAAAATTAAATGTCTTTGCTCCTGAATCCTGTTTAAAGTTCTGCAACCAGTGATTATTCTTTCTTTTTTAATCTTGCCTGCTTTCTCAAGATTCTGAGTATCTACTCCAATTTTTTTTCCTTAATAGCAATGAATCTGATGTGGTGGAGGATCTGAATGAAATCTACCAGATGGGAACCTTTGTACAGATTCATGAAATGCAGGACCTTGGAGACAAGTTGCGTATGATAGTCATGGGACACCGAAGGTGATTACTTGTACTTCCACTGCATCTCACCAGACTTCTTTATAAATAGATACATCCCTTTATTTAATGTTCACCACATACATGCATTTTCATGCACAACTTGTATACGGCAAGCTTTTGCTTTGTTACCACAACATACCCTGATAGTGCTCTGATGCTCCAGCCCCGGTATTCTGTGTACTGTTAGAGATGCAACAGATTAGCCACAGAAAGGAAGAGCTAGAGCATATCATTCTCATATAAATTGTAATGTGATGCAAGCAAATATTCATTAAGTTGAGGTTTAGCAGTTTCTTTGACAAGCACAGCAAAATTTAGCAATGGTGAAAAAAATCCTCTGGAACTAATTTAAGCCAATATTTTTGCATTAAAAAAGAGGGGGGAAAAAGAGGGGAAAAAAAGTGGTCCAGAACTGTAATTATGTCGTCTACATAATCTTGTCCTAGAACTGAAGAAAATAGGATTAGTGTTGGGAGTATAGGTTTAGCTATTTGTGCCAAGTATTTTGAGCTAAGAGAGTATAAAATTGTGGGTTTAAAAGTGTCGAATAATTAATTTCCATTAGAAAGGGAAGCACACAAGGACAGAAACATGGCGAGGGAGACAGATTCAGGGTGGGGTTTGCTTTGAAGCATTGCTTTTTCGTCCCACTCACTTTACTTCAGTCGCGTTTGTTCGGGACAGCAAAGAACGGGCACTACTTCTCAAAGCTGAATTTGCGTGAGTTTGCAGGTCAGCATCTTTCCAAATGAAGTCTTGGACCTCTGCTGCATTATCAACGCACAACCTTGTTTGATTAGATTTTGGACATAGGCAGCTATTGGTTTTGGTTTACTTGGAATAGAAATATTCCCTATGACTTGGAAGGTGTTGGGAATTGTTCTTTATTTGATTGAGACACCACTGGTCAGTTATGTCTGTAGGAACCACACTGGATATCGATCTGAGAAGCTTCCTCCATTTACAGGGAAAAATATAGAAGAGAAAACTCTTGTCAGCAGCCCAAAATAATGAAATGTGGTGTCCTGCAAGCGTGGATCCTCTCATTTCTAAATCCCTCCCTTAGCTCTCCCCGTACATCTTCTAGCGTGCCTTCTGGGCCAGGGCAGCAGCTTCTGTAGTCAGTCTAGAGCTATTTACACCCTGACTGGCCAGCTGGCTGCTGCCAGACTGTTTGGGTTGCCCTGCAAGGGGATGTTCTACCCAGCAACTGATTCTGCCCACCAGCAGCCCCACTGTCCAGAAAATGTTTTGGAACTTAATTTTCTGTGACTCCATTCTGTTGACAAGAGTAGTCAAAGTTAGTCAGAAGTTGCTAGTGGCAGGCAGGCAGAGTAGCTGAGGAGGTCTTACTTTTTAAAGGAAATCACATGGAAAATAAGACTTACACCCTGCGTTTAATGGCAGTTCTCCCATGAGCTGGGAGTCTGTTACACCGCAAGGGTTTTTCTGGACTCTGTGTTCACAGACTAGTAGGACAACTTTGTCAAAGGCTGTTGCAGTTCCTGAGTGTTTGTCTAGCACTCATCTTTGGTGGGGAAACCTTTTAAGCGAGTGGAGAGGGTAAGATTTTGATCCCTTTCTGGAGAACTGTAGGTCATAATCCATATTAAAAACGTCCAATGTGAAGTTGTATGCAAAGCAGGCAAAATTCAGAAGTTTAAGAGCAGTAACAGGGAAGCTAATTTTTTGGAAGGTGATTATGCCATGTGATCTAGCCTGTCCCTTTGCGGAATTAATACTCAATTAACTTTGTTGTGGAATATATTGTGGGTTTGATCTCTTTCAAGATCATAATCTAGGAAATCTCTTTGTGTAATAGACTAAAATTTCAAATGTCTGGACATGGAATGACTTAAAGGTCCATTATACACATGGTATGTAATATTTAGCACTACAGTAGATAATGCAGCAGATGTGGTTTAAAGCAGACAGACTGATTGTTGAGAATCAGAAGACTGAAAACACGAAACATTATATTCAGAATTAAATTGAAGCAGGGAACTTGCTTTTCAAGAGAGACAAGAAGAGGGTATGGGTCCACATCAGATTTGTTGGCTCATGTAGCTAGGGAAAGTAACTCTTGAGCAGACATAGTAACAATGATGCCTTTTTAACAGTTCTGTTCCTGTGCTGCAGCTTGTCGCTGAGAAGTCAGTCTGTGATACTGAAGAAAATAATCTTGTGTGCATGTGTATGTTCACCAATGTTATTTGGATTATTTTTATTGTAATCATTAGAAATCGGGTTTTGTGGTTCTGCAGCTGGATGAAGCTAACACAATTTATGATAAAGGTGCTGTCAGCTGTCCTTGGCGTCTCATTCACACACCAATAAGTTAATTCTGTGGTCAGTTAATTTTTTTGTATGACAACTTACTGTAAATTTACGTAGGGAGTCCTGTCGGTATCTACTGCTTGATTATTACTGTTTTACTAAATCAAGCCTTATTTTGACAAAATGAACTAAAAGCTAAATCTTGTCAAAACACATACAGTCAGTCACCTTTGTCAAAGTTTGAAATTTTAGTTTACTCAAAATACAGCTTAGACTCTTTCATGCAGAAGAGCTGAAAACATGTTATAACAGAGGGGTATTGATTGTAGGTGGTTTCTTTGGGCTTTCAGGATTCGTATAAACAAGCAACTAGAGGTTGAGCCAGAGGAGCCTGAGAACAAACAGAAAATTAGAAGGAAACAGAAGCGCTCTAAGAAAGAGGCTGAAGAAGAGCCTGGAGCAAAGGACCAAGCTGTGGAAGTGGTACTGGATCCTGTAGCTACTTCATCTCAGGAAGTTCTCATGGTAGAAGTAGAGAATGTGGTTCATGAAGATTTTCAGATCACAGAAGAGGTTAAAGTGAGTGAATTATTCATACAAGCCTGGTTTTGTCCTGTAGTGTTGCATCTACGTTTCTTGCTTAAAAGGAAGAGTTCTAAAATCAAGATCCAATTTCAGGCTTCAGAAACCAGTTCCTCTTCCTCACAGTCACTCTAGTAGGGGATTGTATGAAAATAATTAATTTTTTATTACAACAGCTCAATTCCTTAGAACTGGTCACTTCAGAAAGTTGCTGAACAAAGAGGTTGGGCTGTGCTTAAATCTTTGTAATATCCTCTATCAAACCGAGTCTTTGCTCTGAGGTGACTTGAGTGGTCAACCTGATCATATCTTCTGGCCAAAAACCAGTTTAAGTTTCGTGCGTGCAGAAAGCCAGCCTATAGCCCTTCTTGCCTTTCCTTCCTCCCAGGAGGAATAACTGCCCTGACACCAAGTACCATTACAGCGCACCGCTGCAGCGGGTGGCCAGGGGCTGTATTTCTGTGCTCCTGTGTTGGAGGGGTTGGGAAGTGTCATAGTTGTACTGAGGCCTTGTCTGTCCTTTTCCAGTCTTTTTGTTGATTGAAGTTTTATTGTGTTTATAGGCGCTTACTGCAGAAATTGTCAAAACAATCCGGGACATCATTGCCTTGAACCCCTTGTACAGGTATGTCTTCCCCATGCTGCCCTACTCTGAGAACAGCGTGTTCTCAGGCTGGAGTACGCTGTGATTTTCTATTGCACTTGTTCTTTTGCTGTAATGAAGAAGAGATATTTGCTGAATTGTCACCTAGTCTTTTGTTGTGGGATGTGAGCTTTTATCATCGGTTGCGGGAAACAGGGCAAGTTTTGAAAACCTGATGTGAAACTTCAATACGAGGTAGGATGATAAGACCTGTGGCAGGTGATCTGGGTCTGAGTGAAGCTCACTGCAATAAGTATCGTTGTCTGATCCATGTAACATGAGCATAGTAAGTCTTGGCATACTGGCACACAAAATTTTTAAGTAACTGTTAAGAGAACATTTCATACATTTGGGTTTATATATTGGTGACCTTTCCCTTTATTGAGTGATTTACGTGTTTGATACTGCGTATTGGCTTAGTCAAATTTTTACAAAATGAGTTATTTTTCTATGAAACTGAGCTGTTTCATGCCTTTACTCTTCTGTAGCAAATAAATAGCTCTGTAAGGATACTTCCTTATGAATGTAAAATTTTACAAAGTGTTTTGGGTTTTATTACCATTTTTTCAGAGAGTCCGTACTTCAGATGATGCAGGCAGGACAGCGTGTGGTAGATAACCCTATCTATCTGAGTGACATGGGTGCAGCGCTAACAGGGGCAGAGTCACACGAACTTCAAGACATCTTGGAAGAAACCAGTGTAAGATGAAGCTTTTGACTGAAGCTATGCTAACTGAATCAAAAGTATGTCTGTTATGTCATAGTTTCTTTACCAGCCTCAGTACAGAGACTTCAGTGGTATGTTTGATGAGATGTTAATATCAGTGACTAAGTTCCTGTTGAAGGATATAGTAAGTTATATTGCCTTAAGGGAAAGAGGCTGTGATGCGCTATATCTTTGGTAGCAAATAATTTTCTTTCGCGCATTGGTTGTGTGCTGTGGAATCACTACACAGTTTGTCTCCACACCTACAGTGCTGGAGAGTTCTCCCAGACAACCTGTTGGAGCTTTTTATTCTCTCTTTCTCACTGGGAGTTGATAAGAGTATTGTGTCTGAAAATTCATTTTGTGCCTATCTTTTCCAGATTCCCAAACGGCTTTACAAAGCCCTTTCCCTTCTCAAGAAGGAATATGAGCTGAGCAAACTTCAGCAGCGTCTTGGAAGGGAGGTGAGTTTTTCAAGTAACACATACCTTGTATGTATTTGTATCATGTCCACCATTGTGATGGTTAGCACGGCCAGCGAAGAATTTTAAAGCAAGGCAATAGTACGCATTCTAAAGGGAGGTTAATTTAGAGTTAAGATTTTATATTCTTTTCTGTTAGATTGGTTTTTTTCATGCATATTGTAAAAGCAACAAGATGTGAGGCTATGGCATCTGCTGTTAAGTTGTGTCCAAGTTGTAATTTCATGCAAGCAGGCAAATCCTGGAGGCCTGCAGTTTACCAAGCATCTGTGTAAAAATATACAGCATAATACTGTATATAGCACATAATAGTGTAAGTAGTGCAATGTTATTTTAAAAGACTCTCTGCTAACCACTATGAACTGCAGTAGTTCCTCACTGCTGTAAATTTTAATCAGAATTTGATACCTGCATCAAAATGGTAACTGAATATATGAAGTACAATTTGTGTATACTGAGTCAAAAGTTCCTGGGTTTATTAACTCCCAATAATTGGGGCTTTTAAAATTCATGTGAATGGGGGGCAGTAGGAACATCCTGCAGTTCAGCAAAGAGAAATCCATAGTCCCACACCTGGGTTGAAATAATGCTGTGCAACAGGACAGGCTGGGTGCCAGCTGGTTAGAAAATAGCTTTGCAGAAAAGGACCTTGAGGCCCCGATGTACGGGAAGCTGACCATGAATTAGCAGCCTGTCCTTGTGGCAAGGAGGGCCGACTGCGTACTGGGCTCTATTTGCGGTTGTGTAAACAGCAGGTCAAGAGAAGTGGTTATTCCCCTTTATTTGGTGGCTTACTCTGCCCAGCTTTTGGTCTCCTCAGCATAAACAAAACACTGAAGTACTGAACCATGGTCGGTGGAGGCCACCGAGAGGTGGAGGGAGTTGGAGTATGTCATAGAGTTACTTTTTACATTAGGACATGCTGCAAATGATTTCCAAGTCATATTGTCAGTTGCTGAGAAGGTCGTAACTGAGAAGCATTTGGAAGCATTTGATGTTTGACGGGTTGTACCAAAACTGAAATGGTTACTGTATCTGTTGCTTTGTCTAGGTTGAGGAGAAGATCAAGCAAACACATCGCAAATATCTTCTCCAAGAGCAATTGAAAATCATTAAGAAAGAGCTGGGTCTGGAAAAAGAGGACAAGGATGCTATAGAAGAGAAATTCCGTGAGCGACTAAAGGAGCTGGTAGTGCCAAAGCATGTCATGGATGTGATTGATGAAGAGTTGAACAAGTTGGGCTTGCTGGATAATCACTCCTCAGAATTCAAGTGAGTGCATGCCTGCGTCCTCTGCTGTCAGGGTTAGCTGGGAGAGTGAGAGAAATCAATACAATTCTGTGAAGCTTTTACCTTAAGAGTTTCTTTCCTCTTTTGTCATAATTGTTTTCCCTGAATGCAGCATATGATCACATCCTAGCTATAGGATTGTTCTCTAGATCTCCTGTGTTTTACAGTCGATTACCTCTTTTGATCGTTTTAGGTTTTCTCTTGCAGCGTAATTCTGTGGATATGAACCGTGCAGTTTGTTTCCCCTCATGAAATGTGCAGTGATTCCTTCAGCCCTTAATTTTGGCTCTTGTCTGGTACTTGGGTGTTTTCATTAGATGTGAGAGCAGAGAAGCTAGCTGTTAACACGTGACATTGGCAGAGCTGCCTCAGGTGGTCCCTGAAGTGTTGGGGCAGGGTTGGAACTGCAAAGGAGTGAATAGCTTTTACCACATAATCCAACGCGGATTGTCAGAAACTGAGCTTGCTGTGAACACTTCTTGTCTGTTCAGAGGCGGAGCGCGCTATACCATACACCAGTCAGTATACTACTCATCAGCACTTTAACGTTTTGGGTCTTTGCTTCTAAAACAAAGTATCTTTTGTGCAGTAAAAGACTGTGTGTTGAGGGCAGGTGTGTCATTTGGATGAGAAACATCTTCTTGATAGTCATGTACTGGGAAGTGGAGGGAGGAGGCTAGGAAAGACACCCTGGCCTTCACAGCTAGCATAGTACTTTTGCCTTTCCCTTAGAGTAGTAACAGGGATAGCAAGTTTGCGAAGGAAGTACTTGGAGAAAAACGCCAAGGCTCTGTTGGTGTGTCACTTTCCGTAGAGTAAATCTTGGGACCAGCCAGGCAAGCATGGGGAGGCTGCACTTCCCTGTGTTTGTGACTGCACACAATAGTAATATTTAAATAAGAGTAATATTTACTGCATCTTGCAGCCCTTGCTGTACATTTGAATCCCAGATCTGAGTGTGTGGAGTTTTAGAACAGATGCATGCTGCTTTTACACACTTGTGTTCTCCTCAATAGCAGTCTGTTTAAACTGATGATCTCTACCATTAGCTTCCACGTTAACATTCTTATCTCTCAGCCTTAAATCTTTCTCTGTCCTGTTGTACCTCCAGCTGTTTTTCCTTGCTTCTGAGCTAGGAACCTTTCTTCATTACATTGTCTTGGTCCACTGGGGAGATGGAGAAAACTGATTTTCTATCTTTTTGTGACTTGATCCAAACAGTTGACAGTAATCTGGAGTTTACAAACAATCCTGACCTTCAGACAGGAACCAGCCCCACCCCAAAAAATCATACAGGGAGTTTATGTGCAGAAATCTAGGTCTTTGCATAGTGCATTGAAGGTTCTTTGTCTCAGGAAAGCAAAAGCTGCCAAAAAAAGCTTTGATTTAGGGGGGGAGGGGGTGGAAGAGACAAGGGAATGAAGACCATAGTGGAAGGTTAGCAATGACTACCCAGATGATGGTGCTCTTTTCGTAGTCTGCCTTCCATAAGTAGTTTATATCCCACTTGTTCTGGATGAGGTTATTTTGGAAGGCAGTGGAGGAAGCCATGAGCTGGTTGTTGTGAAATCACTCTCACTTGTGTGTTTCTGTCAGTGTTACACGGAACTACTTGGACTGGCTGACATCCATCCCGTGGGGTAAGTGTAGTGAGGAGAACCTGGAGCTGACCAGAGCCCGAGCAGTTCTGGAGGAGGATCATTATGGAATGGATGATGTCAAGAAGCGAATTCTGGTAAGGCAGGAATAGGCAGTGTGTCCCATTTTACGCTCTGCTTAGCATCAGACATTTTGGATGTGTTTCAGATTGCAGCTCTCCATTGAATTTGTGTTAATTCATGGATGAAACAGAAAACTACATAAAAGAACAGAGTATTCTGGTGATCAGTTAATGTTTAATTACTTGTGGCAATGAAGGTCATATTCTGATTTTGAATTGCAATATGCTGTTTTGCTGCTGAATGCTGAGCAAGTAAGTGTCCAAGGGAAGCAGTCTCTGGATTTTAATCGGTTTGTTCAGACACTGTTAAACTGGTTCCACTTGACTGGCAAAGCTACTGCCTTTCCAAAACACGCTGTACTTCTACTCATAACTCTAAAACTAAGAGGGGGAGAAGTTAGCTAAGATGTGTGTTTTCCTCACAACCTTTACCTATCCCCAGAGTCGCACTGGATACTGAAGAGTTTACGGTCTGTGCAATACAACCCTCATAATAAGCAGACAGGGTGGTTTTCAGTGTTGCCTTTTTCCAGAAATCTGTCACTTTTTCCTTGCCTGTGCTTGCTGTGGTTAGGGAAGCTGTTTTAGGTAAGAGCAGATACTTGCAGCAGCTTGCAACAACTTCAGCAACTTGCTGTGGGAGCTGCCTTCCTTCCCAGGGGACAGTAATAGGCTCCTCTGTGTAGCCAGCCAACACATTCAAGCAGTGAAAGACAATCCCACTGCTGGCAGGGTTTGTGTCATGCTGGGCAAGTGAGTGAAGGTGCCCAGCAGAGGGGGGGACAGGTGCAGATCCTGACTTTGCATTAACGAATCGCAGTGAGAGCTTTGGTTTGGTGAAGCCTTTGAGTGTAGCTAGCCTTCGGCTTGGCCGTTTCCTTCCCAAGTGTGTAGTGAGGCTGTTTCTCTTACCGTTCCCTCGTGTTGTATATAGCAGAGCTTTGTGCTACCTTGGGGACAGTGCTGATGGTACTTAAGCCACCTCAGTAATTGATGTGCACAGAAGCCATACAGGCATCTCCTAAGTTAACAGTACAATATCATCTATATAATGAATAGTAAATTCTTAGGCATGCTGGGATTTTGCTTTTATTAAATTGCTTTGCTCCAGTCTCTTCTAGAAGAAGATAAAGGTTGTGAAGTACCTCTTTGCTACCAAGCCACAGGGGGCTTCTTTCCCTAGTAGTGCCCAAGGCCTGTGACTAAATGCTGCTATCTGACTTATTATTTTGAATGGTTTATGGTAAGCCTGTTGTTGCACACTTGCAAGCAGATAACCCCTTTGGAGTGTGAGTCTCTTATGTTGCTTGTTCAGCACTACTCATACTGACTAGGCCCAGCCTTTACACAGAAATAGATTTGAGTTGCATGATACAGGTCAGTGGCTTTGATTATTGATGTGATTCATTCCATGCAGAGGAGATTCCCCAGCTGTAGCAGTGCAAGCAAGGTTGATGATTTTAAGGTACTGAGAAATATCTACACAGATGTGAGCCCTACTTAGATTGGTGCTGTTGTCTTTGTATAGTATTGCTGTGGAGTTCAGTGCTGTAGGGAGAGGAAATCAAGGCTTTGCTAAATAGCTGGCCTGTTACAGGGGAGCCACATCTCTCTGCCTGCTCGCACAGTGATTTATCCACTGTAAGCGTATCAGCAGTTGAGACTTCAGATCTGAACTGTGATGTGTTTGATTTCTCAACTGCTGAGTGTTATTTCAGGGTTGCCTAGCATAGGAGCGTGAAAAGATGCAAGTTTCACCTAGCAAAGAAGTAGTAGTATAGCAGGAGATGTTCACATGTAGTTTGAGAGACTCAGGTGAGACTAGGGAAGAGGGGAGGAGAACTAGAAGTCTTCCCACTCGAAGACAGAGAAGAGAGAGACTGCTTCTCCCGGTGAGATGAGTACAGAGCACAAAACCCAGGGACAACCAAATGTGTAAATAACCAGAGAGAGAAGAGGTGCACCGGTATCCTTAGCTTCTCCCCTTGCCCTCCCCAACTCCTTTGAGGACCCGTTTTGTGTATGATGCTTATTTTGTAATCATTGCTTGGTCTGATAGCAAATATGTTTTGGTGTTGCTGCACTTGCCCTCTGTTTACTACTGGTGCTTCATCTGTTCTGCAGGAATTTATAGCAGTCAGTCAGCTGCGAGGATCCACCCAGGGGAAGATCCTGTGTTTTTATGGCCCCCCTGGGGTTGGCAAAACAAGCATTGCCCGCTCCATTGCCAGAGCCCTAAACAGAGAGTACTTCCGCTTCAGTGTTGGAGGGATGACTGATGTAGCAGAAATAAAAGGACACAGGTCAGTGTAACTTGAGCAGTTTCTCTATCCAGCAGTTTTTACTAACATTGTCAGAATAGGAGCCTGACTGAGGTTGCCGATGTGTGTAATTTTCATCCCTCTTCTGCCAGCCCTTGCTGACAGGAGTTGATAGCAAAGGGCGGAGTCTGGAACATAATCGTCTTCATGTCTCTGAAGTGCAGTACTTGCAGTACTCCCTGTACTTGTGTAGGCTTGTGGGACATCATTGAAAAGTTGTCTGAGCTACCCAGAAGCATTGGACTGGTACCAAATGCTAATTCGTGTCTGTCTATAAATGCCAGCACTAGAGAACAGTGACAGTTTTACCAGGTCATGCACATGTTCAGGTCTGACAGACTTCGTTTCTGAATAATCAGGAGGGAGGTGCTGCATGAGGAAAGCTTGGGAACAAGAATATTCATGGGGAGAACAAGAAGATGTGAATACAAAAATCAGTAGATCCAACCCTGACACAGGTTTATTTTCCTTCCACGTACACCCAAAACTACAGTGTTTTCAAACAAGTGAGAGTTGTTCTACAGTGTGAATGGAACCTGTGAGGTCCTGCCCTTTATGATACAGAAGCTGAGAGAAATATTTGACATACTTTTCAGGATGTTCTCGACTCTGTGTCTCTTGGCATTCACTCTGTTGTTACCCTCTTGCTCTGCTTCTGTATGTTCCTGGATGCCAGTTCCCTCTAGCAGAAAGACTGTGTTTTGCTGTTAGTAGTTTGTTCCTTCAGAGTATCTTTTGATTTACACTGATCTTCCTTTTTTGTCCCTATCAAGTGAGGGAATGAAGTATTCCCTTTTCTAACATTCCTTTACCCCCAAACCAAGAAGTCACTATTCAGAAATCTCTTGTTCTCAGCCTTACTTCTTTGTTTCCCTCTAATATAAAATGGTTAAAACTAAAGATAAAAACTGCAGTCCAGGAGTACTCTGCCAAAATTCACATCTGATCTCTACTAGAGACAGACTAGTTGCATGCTGTGTTGTGTGATGTGTGCTGTACTTTACAATGGTTCCCTAAATAAAGTCTCTGGTAAAACAGGAGGACGTATGTTGGAGCAATGCCAGGAAAAATCATCCAGTGTCTGAAGAAGACCAAGACAGAGAATCCACTTATACTGATTGATGAGGTGATGTATCTGGTCTTCTAGTTTTTGCTCTTAAAAACATACATCAGTTCTTGACCCCAATAGGAAAGGTGAAGCAGTGACTCTTAAAAAACCCAGGGTTGTGGGGGTTTTTTATTTAAATGAGGCTGGGCTCTCAAGTTCTTTGGGTGACTTCTTAGACTCTTCGTTTTCTCTTCTTATAACAGACTTCAACTTTAGTGTTTCAGTTGTGCCCTTCTCATTAAATTGCAGCTGTTTGGATCGCGAGGATCCTGATGGAGCTGGCTGGATACTCAGAGGCTTCAGTAGCTTTCACATTCCCTACCTAGGTGTAGGTACAACATTGTGCACAAAACCACTATTGCCGATGTGATTATTAGAAAGAGTGAGTCTCTCAGCAGATCTAAAGCAAAACTGTAAGGAATAAGGTGCAGTGCTTACAGTCAATTTGTGGTCCAATTTGAGAATAAATGAGTCAGGGCTACCAACCTACTGCTTTGTAGAAAAGCAGATAAGGACAGGATATAATAGCAGGTTCAGAACGGACTAAAGGTCTCTCTAGCCTCCTTGTGTGCCGTGCCTTGGAAAAAACAGCAGCAGGTGTCTTGGGAATGGTATGGGGGACCAAGAAACTGGGTAATGAGTTGCAGTGTAATGTAACCAACGAGTATCTTGATTTGAAGGGTAGTGAAAACCTTTAGGTTATGGTGCATAAATGGTGGTGGTGAGGAGCCTTGCATTGGCTGTAGGAGCAAGTTGCATTATGCCTGTCTAGTTAATACTACTCTTTAGGGAGAAAAAGCTGTGGAGAGTGGCCCTGTTGTGATCCCTCCTTCTGAGGACATGAGTGATGTTGAAAGAAACAACAACCTTGGATGTGGTCCTGGGCAGCCGGCTCTAGGTGGCCCAGCTTGAGCAGTGGGGTTGGACAAGGTGACTTTGAGAAGTCCCTACCAGCCTCAATCAGCCTATGATTCTGTGAAAGCAGCAAAGGTCACTGGCTGGGCTGTGATGCGTGGCTGTGTATAGGACTTTGCACCCTGGGCAGAGCAAGGAGTGTCTTAGCTTACGTATTCGGGAAATGGTATAAACTAGCACCCTGTAGTCATCCCACTGTGGAATAAATATTGTGGTCTGTGACTATAGCTTAGCTTAATGAGTAGTAGCCCACTAATCCATGACAATGCACTGGCTTTTGTTTGTATGCACAGTCCCTGAGGTTTCATAGTGCTTCTCTACAACACTGTTAAATTCCTGTGTCTTGTCAGGTATGTCATGCTCACGCAGTAGGATAGCAGGGACTTGGGTGAATGCACAGAAAACCGGTAGACTGGGAGTGGCTGTTTATGAACAAACACATGAAGATTTTCAGATGCAGCTTTGAAAGAACCTGCATAAGAATTTACTGTGGTGAGAAACTTCTTGGAACATCTGAAGTTTTTCTCCCATAGGTGGATAAAATTGGAAGAGGATATCAAGGGGATCCATCCTCAGCCCTTCTGGAGCTGTTGGACCCAGAACAGAACTCTAATTTCTTGGATCATTACCTTGACGTTCCTGTGGATTTATCAAAGGTATTTCTGTCTTCTGCAGAGATTGTAGAGCTGGAATGTATGAACGTGTATCAGTGCAGGGATTTCCTGTTGAAAAGATGCTGACGTTTGAGCCAGTTGGAAAGTCAGCCAGATGGGATTGAGACGTGAGTGGTATAGGGCTGTCTCTTCAGGAGCTGGCTTTAACCAAAGTGTAATTAAGGTTAATACAATCACCACCATATGTCCTATAGTCTCAGCTCCATGTAGAGCTATGGACACAAAGATACGTGGTCTTGGCTAGAAAAAGCAGGAGTTTTTCTTCCATGTAGTGACTGGCAGAGTTGCTGTCAAGTGATATGGCCTCATGCTGCTCTTAGGCTTTTGAAATTGGTCGTCTTTGCCCACTATTGCATTTTTGTATGGCTTACATTAATTGCAGAGGTGATGGATTAAAAATACGTATACATAATTTTGTCACTTCTGTGATAACTTCATAGAAGGTAGAAATAATTTAAAGTGAGATCTAGGTCTTCCCAGGCAAATAGCTTCCTGCTCCATATCAGACCATTACGATTTCCCAGTTTGTGCTGTGTGTATTTCTGAACATTTGCTTTGGGGGTAGGGAATGCCCTACTACATAGTTCTAAAATCCAGAACTTTTCCTGTAATAAAAACTAGATTCCACAGAGAAGGTAATCCTGCTGCAGCCCTTCAGACAGGGAAACGCAGAACCAAGGAACTATTGCTTGGACTAAAGCAGCAGGTTAATGAAAATGTTAATAGGAACTTGTAATACTTCCAGGTACTTTTTATTTGTACTGCCAACGTAACGGAAACCATTCCAGAGCCACTGCGGGATAGAATGGAAGTGATCAATGTATCAGGATACGTAGCAGAAGAGAAACTTGCAATTGCAGAGGTAAGAGAAACCACTGATGATGCACTGTGAGTTCTCTCTGATAAAATGGTTTTGGCAGATTCCAGCTTACATCCAGCTGTTTCCAAAAAAAATTAGGCACATGGCATTTTTGATGGAGTTCCTCTGATCTGAACACCCAGTTACTTCAACTGCGGTGTTCTACAGGCTGTGAACTCCAGAAAATGGCATTGAGCTAATAGCGGAATGAAGCTGGGTGAATTGGAACCACCAGGCTTTTGTCACAAACACTAACAGAAGGACATGGGGGATTATTTCTTTCAGAGGTACTTGGTCCCTCAAGCACGAGTTCTGTGTGGCTTGGATGAAAACAAAGCCAAAATCACATCGGATGTCCTGACTGTTCTCATCAAGCAGTACTGCAGAGAGAGCGGGGTCAGGAATCTGCAGAAACAAGTAGAAAAGGTGAGGGAAAGTTCTGTGGAACTGTGACCACTGTGCTTCAGCCTTCGCAGCTTTTTCTACAGAAACAAATGACTGTCTCACTCAGGTATTGAGGAAATCTGCCTATAAAATTGTGAGTGGAGAAGCAGAGATGGTTCAAGTAACACCTGAAAACCTGCAGGACTTTGTGGGAAAGCCCATCTTCACTGTGGATCGCATGTATGAAACCACTCCTCCAGGCGTGGTGATGGGTCTGGCCTGGACAGCTATGGGTGAGACAAAATGACTTCTGGGTTCATGTCTACATTTCTGTAACATTTTCAAAAATTGAATGGGATAGTCAAACTGAATTTTCCCTACTGAGTCCAGTGAAGTTATTCTACTGGCACCAGTAAAATTTAACTTCTGTGGCCCTTTAGATCCTGACTACTTCTTCCCTGAAGAAGGGACCCTTGCTTACTTCCCCACCCAGGCTCATTTTAGCTTCAGGGTAGCATATTTATGCTCCACATCCCATACGAACCACATACATTAGGAACAGCAGTGACTAAAACCACAAGCCTTTCCAGAGAGCACAAGACCTCCTCTGCTTCCTTAAAAGCAGGAGGTGCCATTCTGACTTCAAGGCACAGCTGAGGCATGCCAGATCTTTTCAGTGGTGTTGCACTGCTGATTTTGGCTTTCAGTGGCAAGAGCAGATACAGGTATTCTAGCACACTGTCAGGGTGGGTGCAGTTGGCTAGTTGCCATCCACTGGATTATGCCCCTAGTAACTTGGGGGCCTATGTGCACTGCAGTGTGGAAATACAGCACACAGCAAAGGATACGACTCCTGCATACTCTAACTGACCTTGGGTGGAATTGAAGTAGTTCAGAGGGAAATTATCAGTATGGTGGAGAAGGTGAAGCGGTATCTGACGCTGGGAAGCTGAACTGGCCAGAAGTGTATTGTGCTATGAGCTCATGTTACTTTTTGGCTACAAAGAGCCTGAAACAGTTACAAGAACTGGTTATTTCCAGGAAATAGGGGTTGTGTCTATGTTGATGGAGTGTGAAGTCCAAAGAAGCAATGAAAGGAGGCTTTTGGTGCAGTGCTGTTGAGATTTCTAGCTAGCCTTCCTGAAGAGATTTGGAGAACAGTTCTCAGCCGCTTTTTACCCAAGCGCTAGTGTCTCATCAGAGAGCCCTAGTTCCAAATTCCTGACATTGCTCCTGCATCACCAAAACCTTGTGGTTCGATTTTTCCTTTAACTTTCCTCAGGATGTTGTTTTCCTTTTTCTTTCTTAGGAGGTTCCACTCTGTTTGTTGAAACGTCCCTGAGGCGACCCAAAGACAAGGAGAACAAGGATGGGTCCCTTGAAGTCACAGGGCAACTGGGAGATGTAATGAAAGAGAGTGCCAGAATAGCTTACACATTTGCGAGAGCCTTTCTGATGCAGAAGGACCCCAGCAATGACTTTCTCATGTCTTCCCATATCCACTTGCATGTGCCAGAGGTAAACTGATGCAGAATTCACAGAGCACGCATGGCAGCTAGGCTGGTTTGCTCCCCTAGACATGAAGCTGGAAGTACTTTGTCCGTATGTTGTGCAGAATGCCCTCTTGCAGCAGTAAAACCTAGAAAAGAAGACATTTTCCTCAGGACCCTGTGAAAGCATTCTTATGAGCTGTGTTTGTGTTCCTTTCTGCAGCAAGCACGTGGTGAGAATACAGGGGCTTGGATAATACTGTAAGGAACCCTAGACTTGTTGTAGCTGTTGGCCCTGTTGTGAGGTAGAGAAACCATGGCATAGAGATGAGTGATCTGGATAAAAGCTTGTATGCAGCAGCTACAAGGAAACCAAAGTTCAGGTCTCTGTGTTACCACGCCTTCATAAAGGCTTTAGGTCATTCACACATAATTGCAAATACTACCCATGGTCTCTGTGCCATGGCTTCTAGTCCATATAATGTCAGTGGTTGCATTTTTCCGGTGTCTGCTTCTGAAAATAAATCCCTGCAATGCTCAGAAGGGCTCACACACTGTGTAACACGCTTTGGGCAGGTGCTTTACTGAAGACAGGTTTTGTACTATGATTGTGCCCATGCTTTGCTTCTGAACTATTGCATACTTTAACCTAGTCCACAGTCCCCTTGTTGCAGCTTGCTCTGTGTCTGTCCAGGTACTTGGTAGTTACCTCTGTGCTCCTTTCCTGGAGAATCAGAAAACAACAGGCACTATCTCTGCCTCTACTCCCTCTCAAGCGTTCATTTCTTCTGCTCTTACCTCAACAATCTGTTTGATCTCAGATAAATCTGGACTGTTGCTAGTTTAGGTCTGGATTTTGTTGGGCTTTCTAAACGGAATGATCTTTTCTGACTTGAATGATTTTCAGTGTTGTCCTCCACTATTTTGTGACTCTTGATGTTCTCTTCCTTTGTGATGCTGACCTCTGTTACTTGTTCTTATGGTTGGCTTAGGTCAACAAAAAGCTTCAAAGCGCTCATGCTCTGTTTTTTGCTCATGTTGCATATTCAAAGTTCTGAGCCCAATGAGTATTGTGGTAGCATCAGGCCAGAACCCAGACTGTAGACTCATGGATTGTTCCTCATGAATAAGGTGAGGACTGACGCAGTTGTTAGTAGGTCAGCCAATTCAAATAGCAGGATCCCATCAGTGACACTTTTGCAAAAACCTTTGTGGAACCCCGTGAAATTGGGGCCATGTTAAAACAGCAATGATAAAGATGATGTTGGGCTTTGCTACTCTAAATGAGCTAAAGGCTGGAGGTTTATGGGTGTTTTTTTTTTAAACAGGGAGCAACACCAAAAGATGGACCAAGTGCAGGGTGTACTATAGTAACAGCTTTGCTATCGCTGGCCATGAATTGCCCGGTGAGGCAGAACGTGGCGATGACGGGAGAGGTGTCATTAACTGGAAAAATTCTTCCTGTTGGTGGAATCAAGGAGAAGACTATTGCGGTAAGAGCTCTTCTCTTGTCTCCATGCATCATCTGTGGGAGAGAGCCCTGGCCTGGGCTCAGCGGTGACTGGGACAACCACAGCGATCGCTCCTGGGGTGGGGGAGGTGGTGAGCCAGGGTTGCTGTGGAGAAGCCTGCTGGGGGAACAGGGACACTTGCCTGTGTCTCTAGCTGAGAGGAGGGAGGTGGAACCCCAGGCTTTGTGCCAGAGCATCTGTGTTTCTTGTTACTAGGCTGGTGTGATTAAGGGTGGAAGGGATCATCTATATGGCTGTTAAAGCTGTCTGTCACAGACTGGTATGGTCCAATAAGCTGTGCTGGGTCTGACTTAAAATTTCATGTCAATATCCCTGCGTTTTTTCTGGTTTAGACAGAAGGAACTTACTTCTAGTGTCTTGCATTTTCCCCTGTGAAGTTTCTTTGTACATCATAACCAAGTTACTTAATCCTTTTTTTTTCCTTTTTTCAGTAAGCCATATAGACAGAGTTCTCTGAAGCGCTCTTGCAAATACTAGATTTATAGTGGTGCTTGCATTTTTGGTTTTAACCCTTTGCAGTTTTCAGAACTCTTTTCCAAGCATTGAATTTCTTTCCATACTTTTCATCTGCACAGCTCCAGCCTACATCAGCCTTGCATCACATGTTTTTTTGTCTCGAGAATGGTATTAGCTCTTCCAGTAGCCTGTCGAGCTGGGGCTTCACATCAGCGTTCTGTCCCTAAATCTGTCTGGGTTACGGCCTTGTGCAACATGATTCCTTTTCCTCATGTACTTTAAAATAGGTTATTTTGCATTTTGTTTTGTGGTAGTCATTACAGAGGACAAACATGTGATAGGGACGCCTGTGGTGCTGATGAGTGGCCGCATAGATAAATGCAGGATAAATTGAGTGGGTACAACCTGCCACTGGACGAGCTGGCCCCACTTTCTGTCTCCTTCCAGTGCAATGTCCGTATCAAAAGGTTCTGTAGAATGGTGCTCTGGGTTGCACCTATTAATGTCTGATACGCTGCGTCTAATTCTTCTTTTGATTCTAGGGTTTATAGTTGGAACAGACTTCTAAAACTCTGTAAAATAGTATGAATTGTTCTAAACAATCCCTCAGTGTGCTGATATAGTCTTACTAAAATACCTCCCCTTCAGCTGTCCCTGCAGCTGAGAAGGTGGGACTGGAGACTGTGTGTTTTGGGGGCTTGGGGAGATCTCAACCACAATCCATCCCTAGTGATGACATCTGTTAAGTAATGCCCTTGCTGCTCTCCAAAGAACAGAGCGAAGCCCAGTCGTGCACCTCAATAACAGTTCTTGCTTTCTGCAAAGGGGGGAGTATGTTTCTAGTGGATTGATGGATTTCTAGGTCTGAACAGACCATGTAACTTTTCCCCACAGGCCAAGAGAGCAGGCGTTACCTGCATCATTCTGCCATCGGAGAATAAAAAGGATTATTATGACCTTGCTGGATTCATTACAGAAGGACTAGAAGTGCATTTTGTTGAGCACTACAAAGAGGTATTTGATATAGCATTTTCAAAGCTGGATGCCACTGGAGGATGATGTTCAACGTGGCTGGAAGGTGGTCTGTCCCCAAATGCTCAGCCCCTGCCCAGAAATGGGGTGACCGAGGGGCAATCTTGAAGTGGGACATGGAGCTATTGCTGCTGCGCAGCTGCCAAAATGAATTACGGCTTTGCTAGAATAAAGTATTTCTCCCTCTTTACTACTGAATTATGAGCCACATTAAGTATTTCAAATAAAATTGACATTTTGCCTAAGGACTAGGCTCATTATAAGCCTGTGATAGGCTGGAGGGAAGACTCTGAAATTCTAGGACACACGTATAGCTGCCAAGGGACATGGTTCTCCAGATTAAATCACTACTCCAGGCCTAAGGAGCGAGCAGGCCTGGACAAAAGATCAACGTGCTCAGTACCAGCAGTTAGCACTGCACCACACCATAGACTGTCTTTGCCACTGCAGCAGCTGTGTTATGTTCCCTGAGTGAAGAAAGTAATTAAATGTCTTAGCAGGACTGTTGTAGATCAATAAATATAGGCTTGGGCCAGAGAACTTGAGTATTGTTTTTACAGTGAATGCTAGAAAAACTGAATTTGAAAAGGGTGAGAGTAGTTACATGAAGCCTAGTTGAAATATATTTCTTTGTGCAGGAAGAACAGCACTTGTCCTCTCACAGCAAGGTAGCCCTTAAGAATGAGGAATGATCCTGCTGAAATTCAGCTCTCACCAAGTGTAATTCTTCCTCCCGAGTTGCTAACACAGCAGACAGTAGGGCATAAAGGGAGGGTACAAGGGGAAATGCATAAGCAAGAAAAGCTGCACCAAGGAACAGAAGTGCCCTGGGGAATGGCTGCCATGTTGCTGCTATTTTCAACAGCAAATTTCATCCACCGACTTCTCTCACGCCACCACCTAGGTCTGGAGCCAGACTGTGAGGTGGCAGGTGTCACAGCCTTAGCTACTGCAGAGCCATCCACAGCCTGAGAAAGGCCAGCTCCGCAAGGTGTCAGGGAGGAGGCTTCCCCCTCCAGAATCTATCACAGACCAGTACAAGTAACTCCAGTATCACCATGTCCAGCTGCAGGCAAAATAAAACAGCAATGCAAGGTCTGGATTGTGGCAGAAGAGAGCCTTGTCAGCATCCTGAGTCCCTCGGCATCCCCAGGAGCACCCTGTTCTCACAGGCTGAGGCAGATGCACCATCAACAGTTACTACACTGCGTGTGTGGGAAAGGACTTTATTGAGTTACAGGCTGTACAACTCAATCCTTCTTTGCAGCAGCTTTCCTCATGGCTGCCAGGACGTTACTGAGTTCTTCCCGCTTTCGCTTGGCCCGGATGTGAGTGCCAACCTGCAGGGGAGAGAGCAGCAGTCAGCATTCATCCCAGCGGAGAACAGAGGACACTTCTGGCTGCTCCAGGCATTCACTGACAACTGCTTCACTCAAAAAGCAGGCAGGATGGTAAAGTCCTGGGAAACATGGGCTCAAACTCCATCTGCTTTAACTCGCCAGCCAGAAACTACTTGCCATTGCACCTCAGTAGTACTTCTACTCAATTATGTGGGACAAGGCAGAAGTTGCTTTCAGCTCATAGCTGCCCTCAATGAACACCACTTCAAATCATCCAGTTAATGGGACTCAGCCTCCATGGTGCTGCTTTCCTCTTCCCCCACGCCAGATTTTAATAATGCAAAAAGAGCAAGGCACGTCCAGAGTCCTGTAGCTCTGGGCCTTCTTAGCAAAGTGCCTTTACATCCACTCCCGCTCTCCCCCCCCAACCCAAGGGGCATTCCCTCCACTCCCTTGGACCAGTAGCTTCCCACACAACTGACAAAGTAAGAGAATGAATTAAGCAGCAAAACATCCTTAGGGAAGGGCAGAAAGCAAAAAATTAAGTATAGCCGAGTTTTTGCCATCCTCACCAGGATGTCAGGTTGACCTACCCGTTTCTTAATGAACTTCAGAGCACGTTTATCTTTGGAAACTTTCAGCAATTCCATAGCACGTCTCTCATAGGGTGCGAAGCCACAGACTTCCCTGATCATGTCTCGCACAAACTTGGTGTGTTTGGTCAGGCGCTAGAGGAGAGGGAAAGGCGGGGAAAGAACACATGGATCACAATGAATCCAACTGCGAGTTTACTCAGACCAGACCACAATGGGCTGGGCAACCTCTGGGCTAAGGCCCCAAAACCCGCTTATGCTATAGCACGTCCCAGGGAAGTACAATCCTCTGGCAGCGCTACGCAGCAGCGAGCCCAATGTGCCCATCTCTTTTCATTTCAGACACAGCGCTGGGTATTTTGCACCTTTGCACGCACTACGGTTTTTAGAGAAAGCAGGACCGTTAGCTACGGAAGGTTTGCGTTACTACACATCTCAACCACCCCATCTGAATGCAGCACTGAATCCGTGGGATAAAAGATGCGCACTGCGCCGATCTCATGTTAACACACTCGCTGAACCTGCTTAACTCCCAACAGTGGTGGGCAGGTTGGTGGGTGCCGCCTGCACTCACCCCGAAAAGCAGCCTAGGAGGGGCTGCAGAAGTCGTAGCCTATTTGCAATTTCACTGCTAATTAAGTTTAAGCCGGGGTTGAACTGCATTTATCTTGTTCTTCCATCGCAGGCTGCTCTGCTGCGTTCTCCCACCCCCCGCCGTTTCACCCCGCACCCGACCTCACCGATCAAACACTTTCCACCACCCAAACCCCCGACCCATAAGACGCTGAGCTGCCCGCGGGTTTGCTGCCGGTGCCGGCCGCTGCGGTGCTCAGCACCCCCGCACCCCGAGGGCCAGGCCCGCGGCCCACCGGAACGACGCGCTCAGGCCCCACTGCTGCGGCCGGCACCCCCCGCCCCGGGCAGCCGGCGCCCCCGCTTCAGCCCGGCGGCCGGACGGTGAAGGGGCCGACAGCAAGTGGCCCCCGCCCCACACCCGCCTCCCCGCAGCGAGCTGAGAAGGAACCGAGCGGCAGCGCAGCTCCCCCGCCCCGACCCCCGCCCGCCTCGCACTCACCCCGCGCCGGCGGCACTGCCTGGGCTTGGACACGTTCTTCGTCACCTTGTAGCCCTTGTTGAGGCCCACGGCCATGGGGTAGCGGATGGCCATGGCTGCGGGCAGCGAGCGCTCGGTGCCGCCGCCGATGGACGCGGATGGACGCGGGGTACAGCCCTCCCCGGCCACTCCGCGATGGCGCCGGCGCCGGAAAGGAGGAGCGCGCACGGAAGGCTGGGACAGGGCCCCTTCCGGCGCGGGGCCCGGGGCGCTCTATCTCCCGCCGTGACCATAGAGGCGGGCGGGGAGGGCGGCCCCTGCGGGGCGGGCCGTGCCTGCAGGGCCCGGAGGCCGCGACCCCGCGGGGAGCCCTTACGCGGCACCCCCGGCCGGCGGCGCCCCCAGCGACACGGGAGGGGCCCGGCGGGGCCTCGGGGTCGGTACCGGAGGGCAGGGACCGGGCCAGAGCGGGAGCGGTGCGGTGGGAGGCCTCGCACCCGGCCCAGGCCCAGCCGGGCCTCGGCCCACCCCGGCTCGCACAGGCCGGGTGCCGGAGCCATTTGCCTTGCGCAGCCCCACGGACACGACGCGCGGGCGGGCATGGGCGTTGAATGGGCCCGGTGGCCCAAACCGGCCCCGCGCCAGGCCGGGAGCAGCCACTGCCACGGGCCAGGCCAGCCCTGGGCCAGGCCACACTCCCGCCGCCATTGCTGCCAGAACTACAGCCTGCGTGTTGCGCGGCTGGGATCGGCCGTGTGCAATGGGCCTGGTGAAAGGAACAGGTGATATTTTGCTGGAATGGAAGAGATGGGATTGTTCTGTCGGGACACATCCATCCCTGCCAAAGAACCGAGGTGAACAGTTCAGCCCAAAGAACTGTTTTCCATGTTCAAGGACAATTCCATTTAATTTCTTAAAGTTGAAAATATTGCATTGAAAATATAAAACTAATGGAAAATACTGAAATTTTCAACAAATTACAGAATTTTGCATCTTGCTGTCAGTATAGAACTAGGCCTTGCGGGACTCATTCCTGCAGCACCAGGGCAGCTGTCCCAACTAACACACAAAGTCTTGATCAATTCTGTCATCTGGCTCATGGCCCAAATTCAAGCAGTGAGGAATATTCATCCCATAGATCACGAAACAGGTCTAGCTCTAACGCTTTTCTCCTCAGGAGGTGGACAGACATTTGCAGGGTGAAGGTGACTGTCCTATACAGACAAAAGGAACCCCCAGTCTGCTCCATTCTAACATTCCTGAAAGTCAAGCAAAAAAAAAAAAAAAATAGGAATGCTGAATTTGTTATCTGCACCTTTAAAATCAACCCAAGTTTGACGTCATCTTTACTAAAGAAAACTATTGTAAGGGGCCGCTGAAGATCTGCCCATCCACAAGCTCTGGTTTTCTTGCCAGAGGAGCTGCTGCGCACACCAGGCTGGAGAAGGAGGTGTCACCTCTCCTGCCACCCCCATCGTGCCTGGAGCTATCTTGAGGTGGCTGCTTACATCAGCTCTGGGTGTGCAGAGGAAGGGGATCCCACCTCCTGTGTCTCTGTGACCACCATCAGGCACAGCAGCCTTGAAATAAACACTTGCCTGGAGGAGGAGGCTGCTGCTCTGTGCTGTCTGGTCTGTAAGCATGAACCACCCGGCAGAGCCTCCAAGGCAGGCAGCCCCGTCAGGTCCCAACTCATTTCCACCCGCCCATTTCACTGCATCCCCCTTTCAGCCAGCTCCCGGTACTCCCGGTGCGCTGCCATGCCCTGAAAGCCACACGCTTCCTGAGATCCACCACTGGCAACCACGGAGAGGCAGAGCTCCCTTCCCTCCTGCTCGGGGAGCCAGAATTCCCAGTGGAACAACAAGCTGATGTGGAACAGGGGATTAAAGATGCTCTCACAGGATGCGCTCCCACAGCTGGCGCAGTGCTGGAGGCCCTTTACCCAGTAATTCCACGCATGAACTGAACTGCTGCCTCAGAAGTGAGGACAGTCAACCAGCTGTAGCTTTCGGCTGTGCAGCAGCGCCCCGCCTTCCTGTCTTACCCCTCCTTGGCCAAGGTCTTGTGAGATGCAGGTGTTTGTGTTTGTCAAGATCCAGCTGTTTTTCTGCCAGATGTCTTCTAGCAAGCAGCGTGGGTCACCCTGTGAGCCAGCAGAGCCAGGGAGGCTGCCAGGGCTGGGTATCGGGGAGGGCAACAAGAGACAGGCGCAGCCTCACGCCTAAACCCAGGCTGCTTTAAATTCAGAGGCTATTGCCTGATGTTAATTAAAAAATATATGCATAGCAACCAACATGAAAGCACTTCAGCACCATTCCCACAGGTAGCCAGAGGCCTCCCCTTTGAGCTGAGACCTCGTTGCTCCCAGTGCACCGGTTTTAGATGGAAGTGCCCCCTTCCCCAGTGCATCCTGGCTGTCACGCTTCAGGCTTCTGGACATTGAACACCTGAAAGCCCCGCTCACTCCTGCGAGGCTCGGGGTTGTTGGCTCTACGCTGAGGTCTGCTCTGTGCTTCATCGGCTCAACTTCACGTGCTCACACAGGGTGTTTCCCGAAGTGATGGAGCCTCACACTCTTCCAGGAAATAATTACTCACAACAGCAACCAGCGTGGGGTTCGTCACACACAATATTTCTGCAACTGAGGCCCTCACAGTCAGGATGGAAATACCCCCATGCACCAAGATAGAACAGGCCTCTGAAAAGAGGATGTGGGGACAACAGAAATGATAACATCTCACTCTGCCAGCTTAGAAGTGGCTGTGGCCATCAGACACAGAAACTTGTGATTATGAGCAAGGCCGCTCTCAGGCACGCAGTGCTATGCTGGCACTGCTTCAGCACTTCATAGCAGTTGCCACCAGTGCTCCACTGTGCTCTCTTGAGGGGGTGGGAGAGGGCTAGGAAAGGGGTCCGTCCAGCCTCTGCTGGTGAATTGCCAGAGGTGGAGGAGTCCCTGGTGTGTGACGGGCCATCCAGGGAGCCATCAGAGCCAAACCACGGTGGCCTTTCTTGCTCAAGCTTCTGGGGAGGGAAGCAAAATTCGCTGCCAAGTCCCCACTGCTACCTCTTTTAACAAAAGCAGACCTCTCCCGCTGGAATGGCTCTGCTGCCTTCGGACACTTCTCCTGCTTGTTTGCTAAGCAAGTCTCATTAGAGAGAACCTCAGCCCAGCCAGGCTGACCTCTGGCTGCCTTCTGCTGGACATTTACCGCGTTGCTCACTGTCTCCCAGTTTTAAAGCCCTGCTTTGAGGCAATCAGAGACTCTAACCACTTTCTTCAGTTTTGGTTTATTAGGTTTAAGCCTATTTTTAAACAAAACGCTGCTTTGCACATCATAGGGCAATTTTCACATTGGTCCTTGGTTCTTCCAGCTGCAGTAGTTTGAACCAGACTTTAAAGAAAACTCTGGTCTTGGTGAGTAAACTGGGGTCCAGACAGTATCCCCCAGAAGTCTTTAGTAACTTGCAAGACTTTCCACAGCAAAATAAGAAGCCAACAGCCTCCACCACCAAATCCAGGACAGGAAACAGTGGGCTAAATCCTTCTCCTACATCACTGCATAAGCAAGGGCACCAGCTGCTGCACTCAGGCCGTGGTCTCCCCTCTGCAGCAGCACATGCACGGACAGACAGGCACACACAGAAGCCACAAAAACTGCGCTCCTGAGAGAGGAAAGGCAGACGACCAGCTGCTCCCCTGTCACTGCCTCTAACACCAGGGAACAGGAAAGGCTACATCTATTTCTTACGTTATGTTTTGTTTCATAGCACAGGCGCACTGCTAAAACTGTCACCCATGCTGCCACAGACTGGCATCTGTTCCTGAGTCCACCCGCTCCAGGAAAAACTGGAAAACAACCCCTGCCTGTTCCTTGGACTTTCTGTGGAACGATGGTTTTCATCCACCTGGCCAGTCCAACTGCCTTGAACAGAGGAACCATCTGCAGCTGCCAGTTCAGGCAGGCAGCTTCCATCTGCCGCAGGAAAGGATTTAACCCTTCTGGGGCTGCACTGGGACCTACAACGCCTGGATTTTACAGTCTGGGCTAATCCACCTCTGTTGACATGTGATGGAATGCCTCGATTTTGTATCCACTTCTGCAGTTATAGGTGCCTCACTTTGCTGTTCCTTGTAAGTTGCTCATCACTTCCAAGTGAAAAGAATGTGCTTGGTATTTCTGTCATTGAAAAGCAAATTTCCTGCCTTCTTGTAGGGAACTGCACAGAGGAGGCCTCAGTTCCCCCTGCAGCTGCTGTCCTGCTGTATCACTTGCTGCTTCTCCCCCATGCCAGCACACCTTTCGGTAAGACCGCAGTGACTTACTTTCCTTTCCTACTTGCTGCTGTTGCTGAGGATGGAAAGGTTTCGCCCTTGTCCGGTGGGAAAGGCCATTTACAGCCCACAGATTTCCCTTCAAATTAGCCACTTTGGACAAATGCAACTGCCATTTGTGTTTCTGCTGCCTTTTACAAGATCACCAATGTTTTGCGGTGGCCAAATGCCATATAGATACGAATGGCCTCCCTGGGGATAAGCCCATGTCCCCATCCCTTGGTGGGCCAGCTGTTGCTGCTGGCGCTGAGGGAAGGCTGGATGGTGTGGCTGGGGCAGTGGGGGTGCGCTGCCCCTTTGGGCAGTGCTGGGAGGCCAGATGAGCTCGGCCTGATTGTCACCCTGTGCCAGTGGGGTCCTGGGCTGTCCCAGCCATGAGGAGCCTCCCAGAGGGAGGCAGAAGACCAGACGGGCACCTCAGCGGCACCTGTGAGGATCTCAGGGTTCAGATGGAGGTTCAGAGCTGGCCTCATTGCTAGCTCAGTGGGTGCTTGGCCCTCCATGGCCCCCTCTACCCGGGCACACTGTCCTGGCCTGGGGGAGCGCAGGGTGCTGCTCTTGGCTGGGCAGCAGCAGGGCAGGAGAAGGGGCTGCCCTTGGGGTGCAAGGACCTGGCTGTGGGGGCTGGACGGGAAGGCAGGGTGTCTGCAGCATGGGCGAGAGGCACGGGCAGCAGTCCCAGCCTGCGAATGGGACAGTTGCTACGACCTGCTGTGCCTGTGCAGGTGGATGCATTTAGGTGCTGCAGGGAAGGAGGCATGGCTGGAGCTGCAGGGTGCCTTGCGAAGGAGCCTTCACCATTCTGGTACAGGCTTTCCCGCAGCCCCGAGGTGATCCACGCCTTTCCCCGAGCTGGCCCTGGTGCTGCTGGGGAGAGAAGCTAACCAGTACTATCGGTGGCTGGACACTGCCTGCCCAGGGCTGGGCCCACCAAGCAAGGGCACATCGCTTACCCACCTCACCAGGGCTTCGATCGGCACACGCCGGCGGAGGCGAGAAAGGCTCCCCAGCACAGAGGCTCCCTTCATTTCTGCAGCGACACCATCCCAGAGGCACAGCTGTGTGTGAGCTGGCCCTCAGCCATGCTGCCTGCTTGCACCGCATGCCACCGGACAGCTATGAAGTATTCTGACCTGACTGATCTCCTGAGACAGCACATTTCAGCGAAGGCTTAGCGCTCTAACATTCCCCACTCCTTGCTCGCCTGGATGGATGACCTGCCCATGCTTTATCCTTGGAGGCTGGCGACATCTGCAGACTCTGGGGCATACCTGTGACCTCCTGCAGGACAGGGAGCAGCCGCTGGGCACAGAGGTCCTCAGGCCAGAGGAAGCCAGAAAAGCAGCGAGAATGATGCAAGGGCTGAGGAAGAAGGGGGCACTCCAAAGCAGAGGTCCTTCCCAAAGTGAGTTCTTCTGGAAGAAGACCCAGAAACAGGCCAAGGATTACAGGGACAACCCTGCAAGACTGTTGCCCAAGAAGGGAGTAGTGGGGGTATCCACCTTCCAAGGAGTTGTCGGTCCTTCCTTGTATACATGCCAACAGGAGAGTCCTGTAGAAAGCAACTGTTGCTATTTCCTTTACGTGACAAGGCATTTTTGACAAGAACAAACAGGAAAATTGGTCATGAATCGGTTGGTGTGGCCAGGGTGCTGCCTGCTGTTGACACCAAAGGAGAAATGTACAGGGTGGAGAGAAGAAAACTATTTGAATGAAAAAGGAAACAGAACTCAAGACTTGATTTGTGTAAAGGCGGAGCAAAGGCAAAGGGCTAAGCAGCTGTAGTGCCCGTGGGGGGGCATGTAAGTGTGGGTTCTTCACACAGGATTTTCTCCTTGTGGGACTCCTGATGTCCTGAGCTTGGCTGAGCACCTCTGGGCACCTGAGCACTGGTTGCTCCACTGGAAGGGCTCCCAGCCCCTTGCCAGGTACAGGGCAGAGCTATTGTCCCCTCTGGCCTCAGGCCAGTCCCACAGCCCCAACCCCTGCCAGCAGGACGCTGGCCAGGGTGGCCACTGAACCAGAACCCAGAGAGGTGTCATCAACCTGTGTTTGCTTAGCAGGAGGGCCATGGTGGGAGGGCAGTGACTTCTGTTCTGCAGCAGGCAGACGTGACAGGCTTGCGCAGACCAGAGCTGCTGCCCCTCCACACCAGTTCAGACCAGGACAATACAGGCAGGGGAATGGGGATGCACACCTCCAGCCACCAGCATGCTGACCCCTGCAAGTGGCCGTTCAGCTGCGCGGTGTCAGCCATGCACAGTGTTCCCCTACACAGACGCATCACCGGCTATACTGCTTTTAAAATTATATTGTCAGTATAAGCTGCCAACAGCCTCACTAACCACGTAATCCCACACCAATCTCTCTGCCTTCTTCCACACCTGAGGCCTTTTAGCAGCCTGCAGTTTCCTGCCACCCCTCAGCCTCCCACTCCACACGGGTTATAAAAATGCAAACCCAGCAAAAGTTGCGTAATGATTTACCAACTGCTGCTTTATTACCCAGCAGACACCAGATTAATCTCACCGGTTAAAACTGGGTGGACAGAGTCCAGGGCTCACACACCAGGCAGCTGTTTTCAGGCAGCCCACTCTCCAAGACAACCAGCAAAGGGATGCTAGACCCTGAGCGGGTGTTGGGAACACATCCACGTGGGGTTGCACACATCAGCATCGGGCTGTACACACTGTGGCAAGGGGATCGTGCCCAGGGCTAGCATCTCCGTTAATCGTGGGAGTGAATGCCCAGGGACTGGTGAAGCCCTGAATCATTTATGATGATGGTGGTATCACAGAGCATCTGGCCACACTACTGAGAGTGGCAGAGGTGAACAACCGTGCTGGTAAACCGAGGCAACCTTTCCTGATGTGCTGAGGGTGAACTGGCCTGGCCTCTGGCACGTGGGAAGAACTGTCAGCTAGCAAATTCCTGTCATTTACTGGGATGCTCCATACTTTGAACCCACCAGTTATTTCTCTGGATTCAACAGTAAGATATAACCTTTTGCACTTGTGGATGCTCAGAGGTTCTGTCAGAGCAGGCTCAGCTTTGAAATTCCTGCACGTGAGCAGATTGCCCACTGAGCAACAGCACCTCTCCAGCCCCCACCAGCCCCAATCCTTCCAGCGGGCAAAACTGTGTGCCACTGACCACGCTGCCCCACGCGGGGCCAAGCTGAAGCTGATTTTTCTCTTACATGCAAGATTTCTGCAGACACTGTAAATTAAATCAAATCCCACAACACTATGATATTCTCAAACCCAGAAATGGAGTTTGGCAGTGTTGAGGCAGCCCGCAAACACCTCTGTCAGCCTAAAGCTTCTCCTCACTACCTGTACCTCTGGCTCATTTACTCCAGCCAAGCAAATCTTGTTCATGGCTGCCCAAAACATCTGGTTCGTGCACCTACCCACCCACCCCCACCCCCAGTGTGTGCTGGTGGTGGAAAAAGAAGTGATGTGAAGCTTCAAAATTCCGTACACAGCACAGGCTGGAGGAGAGAAGGGCAGGGCACGGTTCTCCTGTTTAGCACCGCCACGTCCCCAACTCCAGGCAGCGGACAGCTTCCTCTTGTCAGTGCATGGTTTGTCGAAGTTGTCCCTTGCTTTAAGGACACGCAGCTCCAACACAGACGCTAACTGAGCTGGCACTTTGCTGCTGTCACCGGCTGCGCCAATGAGATGGATGCATTGACAGGATCTGGAAGCCAGGTTCACCAAGCTAATCCATGAGGCTCAAGGCACACAGACATTAACTGAGTAATCTTTGTGGTCATCTTAATTCCATCGCAAGATTATGATAAAGCTTTAGAATTTATCCTTTGTAAAATACTTTGAAACTTTGGGTGGAGAGCACTTTGGAATTACAGAAAGCATTCCTTTAATCTCCTTTATTAATCATGTAATATCCACAAGGGAGACTGATCCCATGCAGACACCTCTTTATCTCCATGGAACTGTCTTCTCCACTCTCACGTATGTTAATTCTAAATTTTACCTTTGACAGAGGCTCTGTCATAAGGAATCTCAACGCTCCAGCTTCACGCAGGATTTTAATTGTCTTTCAAAGCGGAGCCAAAAGGTTTCTGCTTTCACCTTTCTTTGTTAAACCCGGCTTCCTAACGCTCTGGGGGTTGGTTGCTTTGGTTTAACTGAACAAAACTGAAATCTTAACCCATCTCCAGTGAGGCAGAGGCTGAGCCAGCCCCGGCAGACGCGAGGAACGTAGCAGGTTACTGCAGCTGCTGGAGGGAAATACGTAAATAGCTCTATGGTGATGGGCACTGAGCCAGCTGCAGTTGGTCTGCGGATTTGAAAATTAGGCGCCAAATGGTTGTTCTGAAAAAAAAAAAAAAAAAACCCAAAAAAAACACCAAACCAAAAACAACCAAAAAAACCCGGGGGTTTGTTTTCACAAGCTTGGAGATCAGTGCCAGGTTTTATATAATAACAGCGCGGGGGGGTGAGCGCTGCGTGCTGCCCTCCCACAGCTCGGCTGGAGCAGCAGTGATCTAAGGGATGCTCGGAGCAGAGCCGGGATCGCTCCTGACCGATGAAGCGAGCTTTGTGAACTCGGAGGAGCCGCGTTTCAGAGCCAGTCCCCACCCTCCTCCACCACGCTCCCCAAACGGCTAAAACATGAGGGACCTGCACGTGGAGGGAACCTGAGCCCCCTGGGGCGCCGAGACCCTGGGGCTCCCCTTGCAGCCTGCGTAGCAGCCTCATGTCTTCGGACCCCCGAAAGTATAACGAGAATGAAATTCAGCTCTGTATGCGAAAGGCAAAACTCATAACGTCTGAGATTATTGGCCTGATAGTTATTTAAAGGTGACATGAATAATCCCTTCCTTGATCTTAGATTAATTTTGCTATTTACCTATGTAAATCGCTGCTAGTTATGCACACGAATGCTCACGGCTCCATCTCTGCAGGCTCCAGGGCTGCCGGCAGCCTGACTGGAAGGAAACGGTGATGTTGTTCCTACCTGGCCTCCTCATCTGTTTCCAGGGGTGTTTTCACAGTATTTTATTGCCAAGGAATCTGTCTTCCTATTACTTCAGACGAATTCCTGGGCTGCGGGGGGCCAGTGAGGGGAAGGCTTGGTAGCCAATGCTGCTCCGAAGGCTGTGCTGCGTCAGGCACCACAATGCTTCCTCTGCCCGATAAAGGCTGTGCGTGAATGAGTCGCACTGTAGAAGCCTCTCCATTGCTCCTGCCTGACAGACGTGGCTCTTCTTAGCACATGGTATTATACGGAAATCGCTGTGTGGAAAAGTGACAAAGTGGATTTGTGGGAAGTTGAGGAGCCCTGACCACTGACACCCCCACCCCCGCTTCTTCCTTTGCCACTCCTCTGCTGAGATGGGGGGAAATATGAAAGGATTTAAAAATGAAATTCTCATTTCTTTCTGGTCACTTGAGACCAGGGTCTGGTTCCAGTACAAGAGTCTAAAAGGGCCACTCGGGTTCTCCTGACCATGAACGTAACTCACCTTCCTACCACGAAGGAGTGAACAATCCGAAGCACAGACCTGAATTCTCCTCTCCAGGCTTGGTTAATGCTTCTCCTGGTGTGATGCACGTTGAATTCTACCTTGGTGAAGAGATAAAAGCTGTAGCAAATTTACTAAATGTTGTTCAAGGCTCTTGCCAAACACACTCTCTTCACACATTAATTACAGCGTGGTGTCTTGTCTTGAAAAAATCCTTGTTCTGCATAGTCTGCCGTCTGCTTTAATTGCACAACTGTGCACTGTGTTCCTCTTTGCTCTCTTTTATATCTCTTACCAAACTTTCTCATAGCAGATGAGGAAGACCTCATCCGCGACACATGGCACGCTATCCTTTCCTCTACTCACTTTGGTGCTTTCTGTCCTGACACTGCTGGATGCAATTTTATTTAAAAAAAAAATGAAATTCTGCAGCAGAAATCTGTGGTGAGGTGTGAGTGCTTTTTCCAGGCTTGTTGCCATTGCTACCAATTTTTTAAGCACTACTGCTGAGGCTGGATTGATTTTGGACTGATAGGAAAACATTCTGTGCTGTATGGTTAATCTTTGCCCCTTCCTGAAATTACTGAAAATATCTGAGACAATCAATTAAACAGTGACAGGCTGCTCAGAGTGAGATAAGGAACATGAGGCAGAGGGGAAGTTAGGCAATGAAGAAAGGACAGAAATAATCCTTCTGTTAAAGACTTACAAATAATAAAAGTGTAGAATGAGAAAGGGGAGGGCATGGCAGCAGCTGCTGAGAAATGAAAGCAGTTGAGGTAAGAAATAGCAGTGGAAATCCTGCATCCCCAGGTTCACGAAAATGCCAGAGTCATTATGAAATCCCAGACAGCATCAGAAAACTGGTTACACCCAGCCGTATGGGAGACTGGTCGATCACTGAGACGATGCTCTGCATCAAAGGACGCGTGGGGCTTTCCTTTGCCTTTATTAGGTACTGGAAGTAATCTCTTCATGCATCTGACAGGAGAAATACTCCAGCGCTTGGCAGAGCCTATCGCTGCTGTCTGGGTTCTCCCACATCCCAAAACTTTATTCTTATCCTACCCAGACAGTCAGATATGTTGCAAGTCCCTTGGAGCCAGAACTCTGATACTGAGCCCAGGGCACTTGCAAGCTCCTGGCCTTCTCTCAGGGTGGAACCTGTGCGTGCATCAGCCTCCTCCAGTGCTCCACTTCCCAGAAAGAGTCAGCCCGGGGGAGTGGGTGAGGCAGGAGCCTCGGTGTGCTCTGAGCAGGCTCCCAATCCGAAAAGCCCAGGGAACGCAGCCGCAGGGATTGCCATGGCTGCTGGCAAGGCAGGTACAGCAGCCTCACCTGGCCAGGTGAGGCCGGCACAGCCCCAATTGTCCCTTTGTTGAACGCTGCGTGGCTGTGTCCTGAGCTAACAAGTCAATTTACCTTCTGACAGCAGAGAGGCAGGTCATTCTAAAATCGTTTGGGGTGAACTGCCAAAGTCCTTAGTGAAAAACGTATTGCTAAATATTGAGAGATGAATGACAACGCTGACCCTGGTTCATCAGGGTGATCCAAGCGGACCAATACTGGAACAGATGCTCATTCTGGGACCAAAGTGTGCACTGTACTCCTGTAAAACACGGTTGCCTAGTGGGGTCTCAGCTTTTCCCCTTCCCCCGTTCCCTTGATGTCTCCTCTCCCCATCCCAGCCCCAAACTGTTTTGGTTTTTTTTAGCAGAGGTAGGAAAAGCGAATGTACACATTCAGTTCACAAGCAGGGGAGACTGGTGCCAAGGGTGAAAGTCTGCCAGTGTTCTGGTAACTGCTAAAGAAAGAGACCTTCTAAAAAATGCAGAAAATACCAGGTATTATTATTGAGGCATATTTCAGGAAGTGTTTCTAGAAAAAAATATTTTACTGCAACAAAGTTGGGATCAGCACTATGAAAATCACTGGTAACATTGTAGGCAACAAAAACCCACAAACCCTTGAAACATTCAAAGGTTCTAAGCCATTATCTGAAAAATCTGATAGAAAAATAAGGGGGAGGTTTGGGCTAAACTTCATGAACAAAGGGGATTTATGCCTGGATTACATTATCATTCAAAATCGGGCAAAAAGTTGAAAAGCATTTCCAAAATCGATGCGCTAAGTATCACGTCAAACCACAAGAGCTGATGCAAAATGGCTCATACGGAGGCTTTCCGCGCTCCTGCAGTGTTTTCCTCTGGCTTAACATAACCTAAGTTTATAAGTGGTCTTCCACGAATCCACTAGTTGGAAACGGCGTGTGGAGGGAGAACAAGCTCCCGGCAGGAGCACGGCGGGACGCTCCGGCGTTTCCCTGCCTCTCCCGGGGCCGGCAGCTCGTTCAAATGATGCCGGGGCAGCCCCGGCCGCGGGCAGGCGCTGGAGCCCAGCCAGGAGCAGGCAGTTTAGCATCAGCAGGCAGTTAAGCATCATCAGCAGGCAGTTTAGCATTTGCAGCCAGGCGCCAAAATTCAAAAAACGCTCCGTGCATCCAGCGCCGGGGGGCGGCCGGGAACAATGGGGCGGGGGGCGGCCCCGGGGCCGGGGCTGGCCGGGCTGCGGCTGCCGGCGCTCGGCGGGGCCATGGGCAGGGGCCGCCCGCCCCGCCGCGGCACCCTGGGACTTGTAGTCCCGGCTCCCTGCCGCCTCCTCCAGAGCCAGGCGTGCCCCAGCCAAGCTGGATGTGGTCGGGGAGCCGAGCTGTGCAGCGTGTCACCCCGTCGGGCAGGGAGGGTGTGTAAGTGCTGCAGAGGGGGCACGTGCAGGGGGCTATATGCTTCACTTATTTCAGCTGCAGCCATAACCCCCCCCCAAGCAAGCTGCCGATCCCCACAGCTCCGCGGACGTGATGGGGGTCCTGCCCTCCGCTCTGCTCCGCGGACACGATGGGGGTCCTGCCCTCTGCTCTGCTCCGCAGACGTGATGGGGGTCCTGCCCTCTGCTCTGCAGGAGGTGGAGGTGAAGGAGCAGCCGGTGTGTCCCAGGAGAGGTGCCCATGGCAGGATGGGTGCTCCGCTGCCCACCGGCCAGGACAGCGCATCCCGCATTGGATGCGTGGTTTGAAACTGCATCCATGGGAAAACCGACCCTCGGTACGGGCCGGCTGCTAGAGGTGCGCAGCGACTGCGAGAGACACTTACAGCTACTTGATGACGAGGGTATCGAGTGTTCAGAATTCCTGGATTTATTGTGAGGTTTTCCAGTTTGAGGGGTACTTGACATTAGGATCCCAGATCTCCTAACGAGGATTGCTCAGGTTCTGTTATGAGGATAAACCCATTCAAGCCTATTTGTCCAGCCTGGCTCCCCAGGCTCCTTTTCATATACCACATGCAGTATTTTCTTGCTCTCTTTCCATTTCTCCAGGTCTGTCCTCCCTCTCACCCACAGCACTTCGTTGCGTTATGTTCCTGCTGCCTCTTCTCCTTGCTGTCCACGTGTATGGGTGACAGACCCAAACTTGTTTTTTCTACTTCTCAGGCAGAAAATCTCCTTTTCCTCAGCTTTCCTTGGGAGCCGAGAGGCGCAACGGCCGTAAGCTGTTCAGCCGCTCAAGTTCTGGGGCATGAGGAATTACCTCGTGGGAATGGTAATCCAGTTTTAAGTCAGAAGTTGGGGTATATTCAGTAAAAATATGTTTTGGGAAAAATTGTACCCCAGATCTTTTAGACGGGAAAACTTCTTCATGGTTTTTAGTTTGTACATGTGGCTGTGTTCCCTGGGACGGTGGAAGGGCAGCTTCCCTCTTGAACAACCCGATCGGAGCCTGGGGAGGTGTTGCAACCGCTCAGTAAAACTTTTGGAAAAAATTGCTAAAATTTACCAAACAGCACATCTAAAAAATTCACCCCTGGAAGGAGCCCATTGGTATTTTTTCTGGGACACTGCACCCCCAGTTTAAGCCAACAGCAGGTCCCTGGCCTGTGAAGGGTCAGTATTAGCAGCAGGGCACGGCGAGCCCACCAGCGGCCCTGGAGCGGGTTACATGGCGATGCTTTAGGTGACCGAGGCGAACATGTGCCCTGTAAGCGAGACGCCACGCAGGCTGCCACGCAGCTGTGCCAACACGCAGCGCGGCTAATGCTGCATCAGGGCGGCCGTGCTGCAGCGTGGGGGTGGCCGCCGGCGTGGGGGGGTTGGGGAACATGGGCTTGGGGGGCTGCAGCGGGAAGTAGGGGGGCCATGAGGGGCCATTGGGGGCTGTGGGGGGCAGCAGGCAGCTGTGGGGTTTGTGGGGGGTAGCAGGGGGTCTGTGGGGGGCAGTGGGAGGGCTGCAGAGGGCCATGGGGGGCAGCAGGGGGTCTGTGGGGGGCAGTGGGTGGCAGCAGGGAGGTCCACTGGGGGCTGTGGTGGGCAGCAGGTAGCTCTGGGGTTTGTGGGGGGCTGTGAGGGGCAGCAGGGGGCCGTGGGGGGGCATGGAGAGCAGCAGGGGGGTTATGGGGGGGCATTGGGGGCTGTGGGGGGCCGCAGGGGGGCTATGGGGGGCCATTTGGGGCTGCAGGCAGCTGTGGGGTTAGTGGGGGGCAGCAGGGGAGGTCGTGGCGGCCCACGGGGGTCTGTGGGGGGCAGCGGGGAACACCGGGGGCCGCGCTCGGGCCGGGACCGGCGGGGGGACCCGCACCCACCATCGCCCGGGCGGCAGCGGGGGGCGACCCCTGGCAGCAGCTCCGCTCGCCGCCGTTTGCCCCCGCCGCCCCCGCCGGCCCGGACTGCAGCTCCCGGCGCGCCCCGCGCCGCCGCCATCTCGGCGCCCAGACTCCATTTCCCAGGCGGCGCCGCGGCGGGGGGGGGCGATGTCCGCCATCTTACCGCTGCCTCCTCCCCCGGTGCGGCGGGATTGAATGAGCTCGCTGCCCGCCTGCCCGCGAATCCAGCGCCATGTCAGGCACCCCGAGCCGCGGCACCCCCGGCGGGACCCCGCTGTCGCCGACTCGCATCTCCCGCCTGCAGGAGAAGGAGGAGCTGCGGCAGCTCAATGACCGCTTGGCCGTCTACATCGACCGTGTGCGGGCGCTGGAGCTGGAGAACGACCGGCTGGTGCTGAAGATCTCGGAGAAGGAGGAGGTCACCACCCGGGAGGTAAGGCCGGGCCGGCAGGGCGAGCAGCGGCGGGCGGCCGCCCCGCTCCGGCCCGGGGAGCGGATCCGCGGCCCAGGGGCTCGGCCGGCCGGTTCCCGCGCGGCCCCTCGGCCCGCCCGCCCTGAGGCGGCTCGGCGGGCCCGGCGGCGCCATGCGCGGCCCGGCGGGCCCGGGGCGGGGGGCGAGGGCTGGGGGGGCGCCCGCGGCCCTCGGGGGTGCCGGGGGGGGCGGCTGCCCGCTCGCTGGAGGCGGCTGGGGCCGGCGGGAGGGCGCGGCGGGCCGGCGCGGCGGGAAGCGGCCCAGGGCGGCGGGCGGGGCCCGGGCTGACCGCGGGCGGGCGGCGTGGCCGGGCCGGGGCTTCGCCGCCGCTGGTGGCCCGTTCCCCGGGCGGGGGCCGCTGGGGCCGGCGCCGGGCACGGGCGTCCCGCCGCGGGGGAGCCCGGACCGTGTCTCTCGGCGCGGCGTGTCCGGAGGGCTGGTGCGATGCCGGAGGGGCGGGAGGGCCGGGAGTAACTTCGCTCCTCGCCGGGGGAGAGCCGCTGCGGCCGCGCCAGCGCCGGGGAACCCGGCCCCCTGCGAGAACCGCTCCGAGCTGCGTCCTGTGCTCTGGGGGCAAAGCCGGGTTTTGCTTTTCCCTACGCCGGGTTTTGCTTTTCCCTACGCCGGGTTTTGCTTTTCCCTACGCCGGGTTTTGCTTTTCCCTACGCCGGGTTTTGCGCTGGATCTGCGCCGCCCCCCGCCCCCCCCCCCCTCGCTGGGGGCCGGCTGCCGGGCCGGGGGTGCCACCAATGTGATGAACGTTTTATGTTCATCTGGAAGTTGATGTGGAAAAAGTTTTGTGGGAAGCCTGCAGGGAACAGCCTTTGCTGTGCCTCCGGTGATGCCGTGGATCGCTGTGTAGCCGCCCGCCCCCCCCCCCCCCCCCCCCCCCCCCCGCCGCCGCCAAAGGGTCTGGTTTGATGATGCTGGGGGTGGTGGGAGGAGGGCTTGGATTAATTTCGATTAATTTCGTTTAAGTAGACTCGATGCGATAGCATCTTGTTTTGGGAGAGGTTTGCCAGTTTGCAATCAGTGTACACCCAGGGTTGGAGTAGCTTTTAAGTCCCTTTGTACTACTTAATGAGATATTACAACTTCCATCATGTTTTCAAAATAACTAGGTATTTCTAAACATAAAACACGGCTCTGTCACTTGTCCGGTGTGAAATCATGCTACAAACAAAATAACCGCGTCTGGTTCGGGGAGCTTCGAAGCCATAGGTTGCTGCAGGCTGGGAGTGTGTGTTTGAAATGCAGGAGGCAGAAGGTAATTCTGTGGACAGCACACATGTAAGAAGAGCAAGAACAGGACAAGCAGACAACGTAGATGTAATCTCATGAGATTTTTTAATTTGAACTCCTGTTAGCAGTTCTGTGTGTTACCAATCCTGGAAGAATACTCGGATGCAAAAATTGGAAAATAAACTTGAGGATTTTGATATAAATATTGCTTGCTTTGTCCCGGAGCTTTCCTTCTTCGCTTTTCTTCCAGGCTTCAATAAAAATCCTAATTCTTAGACATACTCTAACAAACTTTTTCAGGATTTCTTAGGCTCTTCTTTGATGTGTCATAGACAATGGAAGATGCTTCAGCTGGTCTCTGGACCACATGCTTCCCCCATCCCTTTAGGACAGCTTATTTGTTTACATGTGCCCAGAAGAGGAGACTTTGTAGTCTGATTGTTTTGATGCAGGATAGCAGACAGTGGTTTAGGACTGTGGGGCCAGTAAAACTTCAGATGGCTGCCAGGTTCTGGGTTTACTGGAATGGGAGAATGTCCTTTCACTTTCAGGACCAATCTAGTAAACTGGATTTTCTGCTGACAATTCAATTTTCTTATTGCACTGTTAGAATTTGTGTTCCTGAAATGATTAGGTTTAGCGTGAAGTAAGATATTAATTAAAAATAAACCTTCCAAGTCCCACAGAAACCCCCCCAAAACCCAAGCAAACCTCAGAGCAACTGTAATTTCTGTATAGAAGCACAGTTAAGCATAGTCCAGTGATACTGGCGTACTGTTCTGGCTTACATCATTATATCTTTATATTGGCTCTCCATGCTTAAAATAGACTGGGAAAAGAAAACAGTCTTCAAGATGAACATTTCCCTTGGTTGTCCTCAACTGTGTGTAAATTTGAGTCTGACTTTTTTTTCTTAAACTGTCTAAATATTCAAGTATTTTTGGCTCATCTCTGGTAGTGGCAGGGAACATCATTTGCCACTGTGGCAGGTGGAATGATGTGTGTTGCGGGATGGTGAGAAGTGGCTGCTCACCAGTGCGCTCTGCATTAACTCCCGAGACTTTTGCCTTGAGAGCAGGTGATGGGTCCATAATCCAGGGCAAATGGGAGGTTGAGGGTTGCTACGACAAGCAATAGACAATATCCTGAGAGAGATGTCTTGTCCATTGCTTGTCACTCCAGTACCCCACAGTGATCGCGGCTGAGAAGGGGGCTGGGGGTGAGGTCATGACTGACTTGCATGGGAACAAAAGGCTGGCATTCCTGTCTTGCTCTCAAAGCTCTGGTTCAGGAGAGTATCTTCTAGACAGGAGAAGTTCTCCTGATGCTGTTCAGGCAAGGACCATAGTCAGTGTTCTGCCAGGGCCTCTTGGCAGGTTTAAATCTGGCAGAATTAAAATCATCAGCTGATCAGGATGTTCTTTTTCCTGGTTGCTGTAATCGCCAATCTGCTGAAGATAGGAAAAAGCAGCCACTTTCTCCTCCGTTGCGCAGCCTCCTTAGTTTTACAGGCCACCGCTGCATTATGGCCTTGGAACAAAATAACTGTTTGCTCTTTTTTGAGGAACACGGGGCTGCCACCTCTCACCAGTAGAGAAAAGGAACTTTGCAGAAGTTGAGATTAATCTTTAGTCCTCTACTAATTACAGCCCTTTCTCCTGCTTTCCCTCACCCTGTCCAATGCTGTTCTACCTTGACTTGTATGCAGCAGGCCTCTAGAGAAATTAAAATGTATACACTAAGCCCTCAGACAAATACAAAAAAATATTTTGCCTGTGTAGCTGGTGGAACCTATAGTTGTCCTCGTTCTTTCTCCATTTGCTCTCTTGCATGAATCCCCATGTGTAGCTTGGCCTGTGACAGAGGAGAAATTTAGCTCACCCACTCGTTTTTCTGCCTCCCTAGTATGTGACTGATGCTATTCCTGCTGTGTTGGGGTCACTGTTACAATAACCTGATTTGTGAGGCTGGGAGGAGCAATACTGGAAGGGCGAAGAGGAAAAGAGTCCTAGAGCTCTTTCCTGAGTTCCCTTTCTGCTAGCTCCCTGCCCTCCAGCGCTTGTGATTGCATCTTGCAGAAGAGATGGTTCGATGGGCATGGGAGGGGTTACTCACTGTTCTGGGTACATCCCACTGGTCTCACCCACAGAAAGAAGTAAGGAGAGAAGAAAAAAAAAAAAAAGAGGACTCCTGGGACCCTCTGCCACTGACAGCAGTTGCCCTGGTGACCAAAGCAGTGTCTGCAGGGTGTTCCTTCTTCACCTGTCTTCCCAGCTCTGCGGGTGTGATTGCAGTTGGCTGCAATCTCACCTGGTCTCCACTTACCTGCCACTACTGCAGCTCCTGTGCCATCTGCCTGCACCATGTGTAGTAGCCAGAGCGACTCATGACCAGGGTATATAGGTCTGTTGCCCAGTTGCCACCTGCAAAATAGATGTTCAGAGGCTGATGTGAATGGTGGGTCGCTCAAAAGTTGTAGCCTCTGAGACATGGGCTTAAATGTTGTTGTTCTGGCCTTATAGACATCATCTGGGAGGTGATGGTGGCGATGTGCAGCACATGGCTGTGTTGTTCTTGAGAACTCGACCGATGTTCTTGGGGAGTCTGAGCCATAAATGAGTGGCAGTCCTTTGTCAGTCCATAACTGTGTGAATAAGAACATACAGAGCCACACCTGGTGGGAATACTCTTATGTTTTGCACATTAATAAGATTAATGTTTAATCGCCAAATTCGTCTGGACTCAACTTGTGGTTGGATGGCATGTGCTCCTTGCCTAGCATGTAGGCTCATTGCCTTCTTGGCATGTTCCTTGTGTCTTCACTGAGGATTTCTTGCATCTTTTCCCAAGTGATTGCTGGGGGGTGTGTGTCTGTGTTTCTGTGTCAGTCCTTGAGCTGCTGCACAGTGAGCTTTGGGTGCTCCCAGCACGGGCTGGTAGGTTGAGGAGCATCCAGCAGCCCTGCCTTTCAGACCGTGCTCTGGAAACATCTCTGTTTTCTTGTTCTCCACATGCCCTATTTCCTTGTCCCTGCGTTGCCCAATTACAAACTTGCAGGCTCTTTGCAAGCAAAAGAGGAAAAAGGTGAAAGCCCGTTCATGGTGCAATTTGTAGGGTGCCCAGCTCGGGCTCTGTGCTGGCAGCATTCGGCGGGGGTGACACGGCCATGCAGTGCATTGGGCTGCAGGCTGTCTTCTGGTTCCTGCTCAGCTCCCTTCCCAGGTTTTAGCTTTATTTCTTCCACTGCCTTCAGGTGGTGGGGGCTGCATTGTCACAGCAGACCCATTTGCTGGTCTCATGTGTCACCTCGGGAGGTTGGCTCACTCCAGGGGCTTGCATTCGTGATGTTGTAGAGGGGCTACTACATTTGGCCACATGACTGTTATCCCTGTTGCCCTTCCTTGTAGGCACCAGTGACTTTCCAGGGTGACCTGAAAAGTTTCAAACATGACTTGGTGGCTCCGGATGATTGTTGGTGGCACAGGGCCGTGGTGGTAGGGGGGGAGGGGTTGGAGGCTGGCTGAGCAGATCCGGCAGGGTGACATGGGATTGCACAACTGCTGTTGGCAACAGCAACTTGGTTTCTGTGACCGTGGAACCGTCTTTCAGGATTGACGACTGCTTCAAAGAGTGAGGATCCACCTGACTAAGTAGGGCAGATGCATCTTTGCCAGCTGGGTTGGTCAGCTTGCTAAGAAGAACTTTGAACCGGGAATAATGGGGGAGGGAGGGATTACCCTCCGGGAAGATCAGGTGAGGAAGCAGTGATGGGGTGAGCAAGCAAAAGGCCTAGGGTTATGTGGACAGAGGAAAAAGCAACAGAAAAAGGGTGAAATGGGAACACCCTGAGCGTAGGCATGGGAAGAAGGAAGTGCTCGTGGGGAAACATCATCGTCCTTCCTGCAGGACCATCGTGCTCGAGTGCCTCTCTGAAGTGCCCGTATGGCTGATGTGCAGCCCGGGGCACAGACAGATGGAGTGAGGGGTCTGCCGGCGGTTGCAGGACTGTGACCTCGTTGGGGTGGGGGTGGTTCACAGAGTGCTGTGACGATGGAGACAGGCTTTTCAGGAAGGTGAGGAGGGGGAGTTGCCCTTGATGTGAGAGAGTGGTGAGAGTGCCTGGAGTGCTGCCCGAGGACAGGTGATGAGATAGCTGAGAGCTTGTTGGTCAGGATTAGTGGGCAGACCGAGGTGGGTGACATTGTGGTATTTGTCTGCTACCGACCTGATCAAGAAGAACAGGTAAGTGAGGCTTCCTTCAGTCACCTGGGAGAAGCCTCACATGCCCTAGTCTTCATGCTCTGCTGGATCTAATAATAAATGGAAGAACTGGTCAAGGTGGTGACCATGAGACAGTGGAGTTTGCTATCTTTAGAGGATGGAGCAGAGTAAAAAGCAGGACCACAACTCTGGATTTCAGGAGTAGACTTCAGCCACTTCAGGGCTTCCTTTCAGGAGGAATCCCACGGCTTACAGCCCAGGAGAGAAAAAGTGGTCTGTGAGAGCTGGGCTGATATTCAGGGGTGACCTCCTCCAAGCTTAAGAGTCATCCATCCCAACAATCGGGAAATGAAGCAAAGGTGGCTGGAGACCTGTATGCATGAGCAAGGAGGTCTGACTAAATTCAGACACAGGGAAGGTTGAGGTACTCCATGCCTCCTGGTGGTCTGACCAGCCTTCAGGAATCTCGGGTCTCTGAGACCAGTGGGAAAGTCTGGTGCAAGGAAGATTTGGTAGAGGAGCACCAGGATAGGGAACATCTGAACAAACTGGATGGAAGTCCATGGGACCTGATGGGTTGCGCCCATGAGTGCTGAGGGAACTGGCTGACATTACTGCAAGGCTAGTCTTGGTTATCTTTGAAACATCATCATGATGATGAGAGGTTCCTGAAGTTTGGAAGAAAGCTGGTATCTTCAGGAGGGGCAAGAAGGAAGATCAAGGGAACTACAGGCTGATCAACTTCACTTAAGCTTCTGGAGCGTGATGATGTCTTTTTGTGTGTCTTTATCTTCTCCATGCCTGCTTGTAGGAGCCTTTGGTGGGGAATGTTGTTCAAGCCTTTTGGGATTCCAGGCAGACTGATTTAGCTCAGTCTCCCCTCTCTGAATCCTTTTCTTTTCATCCTTGACTTTTCAAACCCTTGCTCATGCGCTTGTTCCCTTGTCCAGTGCTTCCCTTTTTTTTTTTTTTTTTTAAAAAGCCATAGTAGTGACTTTCCCTCCCTCCACTCTGCTATGCTTATGCAAGTACCCACTACTTCTTTCCTCCTTTTTCTTTTTTTGTTTGGTTGGTTTGGTTTGATTACTGGATCTGTCATGAGTACCTGCTCTGTGGTTGACTGAACAAGTCCAGTAGGTGGTGAAACTTTTATTTTACACACGTCTTCCTCAGTATGACTCTTACTTGCGTGCCCTGTAATTCTGTTCTTCAGGTTAATGTTGACTGTACTGACACGGACTTTTCCCATTTTTAGAAACTTGTGTGGCATGAGCCATCTTCTAATGCTCCTGTACAAAGTGAACTCTTAAGTGAGAGCGTAAATGACTTGCTGATTGATTTAATGCAAAAAGTGGGGTATAGAAAGCTGTTAATACTTCCTGAATGTGATGAGTTGTTACTGCTTGTTTTGTCAATCTGTTCTATGATACTTTCAATGGACACTTAAGTGCAGAAATCTCTTAAAAGATTCCTCTAGTGAAAATCTAAGTAAAAAACCCAAAGAAACCCAAAAGGTATGTTTTCACTGCATTTTTTTTTTTTTTGGGTGGACCTTCTACCTAAACTGATTGACTTGGGGCCATAGACTCATGTATTATGCCTTTTTCATGAGCAGAGCAAGAGTAGTTACTTTCTACACCATTCATGAGTTGTTCTTCCAGCTTCATTTTTTGGTTTGCCATGTTGTATTGTGACTAACAAAAAATCAGTTTTATTTTTCTCTTCTGTACATGACCTCAACTCCTTGGAAAGTGCTTTACTCTGTCTCCTACCCTTGTTTTGATCATCTTAAAGTATTTTGTATGTATGGTTTTGGCCTGCAGCTATGTCTTTATACAATATCTTGCTTTCTAGAAAGACTTTTTTTAAACTGCTTTTTTACTTGTTTTAACAAATAACTCAGCGTTCCCAAGTTGCCATGCTGAAACAATTGCAACAGTCCTAGATTTTTAACGTTTTTGGCTTGTCTTGCTTCTGCAAGGATGCTGAAACCAAGTCAGCTGAGGTGCTTGATGGTATCTTGGCAAATCCGCTCCTGTGTGCTGCTGAGGACCAGGTGGAGGGCAGCCTTCCCTCTTGTAGCTTCCTGGATTAGCCGCTCCATGGCACTCACTACTAGTGTATGAAGATACAGCTCAGGTATTACCTCCTGGATTACAGCTTGGGCTAATTAAAACCTGTTAGAATTACTGCATTTTCTGCCTCTCTGATCTCCTGTAATGCCCCTGTTTTGCTTTGTAGCTGGTGGTCCAATAATCACTATGTAAATCAATGTTGTTTATATATTCAGAGTGCTGCTTGCAGTTCTCTTAACTTATTGTAAAACATCGAGAGCCTGGGGGAAGTGTAAGGAAAAGGTGAAAAAGATGAGCAGAGTAGTAGCATAATTTCTGACCAGGAGCAAAACTGGAAAAGAGGTGAGAGGAAACCTGAGGTCTCTTAAGTCACGAGTCCAAACAAAGAGATTTGCCTAGGAAGCAAATATTCAGCATTTCTCACAACACAAAAACTAAAGGCATGAAATGAAATAATCAAGTAGCAGGTCTTAATCCACCAGTTGTGCTCGTATGATGCTTTCTGATGTGGAAACCAAAAGCTAAAGAGATTTGAAAAAGGATTAGACAAATTAACAATATTTGGTGACTAATGGGTTTTAATGCATGGAAGCAATTTTTAGCTCAGATTTTTTTTATCATTCCTTAACTTTTTGAAGCTAGGAGTATACGTGAGTGAAGAATCCTTGTAAGTTTGCCTCATTCACTATACTTCCCCTTTCGGCATTTGTATCAGCTGCTGCTTTTACCGCCTTACGCTGGGAAGGTTGGCATGGTCTTCAGGGATGAATTTGTATCTGAGATGTGGGGGACAGGAGATGATGGGTTGTGGTAACCCAAGCAAAATGGGAAGAAACAATGAAGGAAGGAATTTGAGTTGATAGATTTTATTGATAAAGAGGACAAAAAACCGGAAGATGTCATCAGATGGGTTACCCCTTGCATCCCAGTGTCTCTGGGAGTGTTCGAGGACAGCAGACACTACCTGGTGGCACTCTGCTCACAAGTGTGGTGGGACGAAGCACCAGAAATGGGCTTCACAGTTGCCAGATGCATTTATTCAGCTTCCTTCTCTTGTTGCTGTGGATGCTGGCTGTTGTTCCTATTGACTTTTTTTTCTTCTTTTTTGTCCAGAAGGAACATGTGAGGCTTGTCCTAGGAGGTCCTGCTTTGGTTTAACAGCATCTTTTTAAGGACGGCTGGAAGCGTCACTGTACGAGAGACCAAACTGAGTAGCAAATGTAGAGTCATTACAAAAGGGAGTGGGCAGAAGACTGTAGAGTCAAAACCAAGCAAAATCCTACCCGTACACTAAACAGGGGCGGTTTGGGGATGGTGCTTCTCTGGAGACTTCAGAGAGTCAGTAGACTCTAACTTGAGTTCCTTCTGAGTTTGAGGGGGGACAGTTCAGGGAACAGAAATACTTTCCAGAATTTTTCTCCGGGCTGGGGTGGAAAGGTGCTTTCAGTGAGGAGCCGTCTTGGGCCAGAGGTGCTGTCAAGCCTGTCACACCAGGCTGGTTCAGCTGAGCTGGCAGTACTTAGTTTGCTTTGAACCTACTGCTGTGTTTGGTTCTCCTTTCCCTGCTTGGTCAGTGCTGAAAATAAATAAGATGTTATTTTTTTATGGTCTAGAAAGACAGTCTTGAACTGTCCTGCTGTTTGTTTTGGTCACCTAAAACTTACATCCAGGAATCCGTATTCTCTTTACACCCTGTTGTTACGAGTTCTGACAAAGGTGGCTTAGGATGGTGGGTTTTGTTTTGGGTTTTGGTGGGTTTTTTTCCGGTTGAAGGTGTTCCTGCTCCTGGTTGTCTGCTGCCTCCCTGTGTCCTTACCTCTCTGTGATTCCTTTTTTTCTCAGTGCATTAGCTTAAAATTCTAGTGAAAGTGGTTTTTTGACTTAACACTTTGAACTGTGAATTGGACCTGTGTGTTTCCTCCTCGTCTTTGTTACTGGAATAAGAGCAGGGAAGAGGTTAACATGCTGCAGGAGGAAAGCAGGTACTAATCTACCACAACTGGTTGTGCTGTGAATGAATCAGTCCCTTTAATTAAGAAGCATAGTCTCTGGTTCTCTTTTTACCAACAGGTTCTAAAACTGCTTTCATCATGCAATTTTTCGCTCCATCTAGCTATATTCTCTCCGCACAGGAATTACATTAGGTGTTCGTTTATTCTCTGTTCAGAATACTGTTCTTTTGGTGGTGTAATGCCTCGAAAACATCATTTATTTACTGTATCACAACAGCAACATCTTTCTGGGACAGCATGGCACAACAACCTAGGGAAAAAGCTTTCTTCCTTTGTACCTTGACGTGCAATTCTGGTTTATGCCCTGGAGTACTGGGAAAGGATTTGTCCTTGTGTCCTGCACTATGGTTTACTGTGTGGCTCTGAACCTACAGCAATACAGCCCCGAGTTCCTGGTAGATGTCCCAGTGCAAGGATTTTAGCACGCTGAAGGGCTGAAGGTCTGAAGAAGGCTGGCATTAGCGGAGTGTTGTAGATGCAGTACCTGATGGTGCAGAATCAGTGCTTGGCCTTTGGGCAGTTGTATTTTGCATTGCAATTTGCAAATACCGTATTTTCACTCGAGGGTCATCCATAATGAAAGGCTTTACAGCCTTAAAATCTCCATAGTTTTGTTTTTTTTCTTGGCACTGTGGAGTGCTGTATGAAAGAGTTTAGCATCGTCATGGTACACTTCATAAAATCCCTTAATTTTGTAACTGATAATACAGAGTTGTGTTGGCTTGTGCCATAGACAATGATAGACATACCAGCTATGGGGAAAAAAGCAAAAGAAAACTGAAGCTGAATAAAGCTAGAAAGAATTAATTCTTTAAAGAAAAGTAGTAAGACAGCATGATAGACAGCCAAGTTGTTTCTGGTATGTGTTGTGCTTGTAAACTAAGGCTTCTCAGCCCTCATACTGTCGTATTTTAGTTAATTTCAGAAGTCTTATGAGAATATAGTCTATCAGGAACTCAATTATATCCTGACTGCTTTTAATCAGTCTTTCTGAAGACCAGATGGTTGAGTCTGTCATTTGTGCCACTCTGATGTTGAAATAGGCGCTCCTAGGACTAGGAATAGCAGAGTTTGCTTTCTTGCTTCTACATTTCATGCTTTGTTTTGGATTTTCTCTGCCTAAAGTTGGTACATTCTGCTTTTGGCTCTCACTCTGATTGCTCTGCTTCTGAATTTGTGTTAGTAATAGGTGTTTAGGTGTTCTGGTATCCTTTCATAGAAGCTATAGCAGCAATGTTCTATGGTCTTGAAGTTTTAGTTATCTGATACACCTGTCAAATAATCTTGTATTCTAACAAAAATAAAGGTGTGGAAGACTTTGAAGTGCCATGCTGCAGTCTGAGTAGCTGATTGTGTAGTATATCGAGTTGGGACGGGGAGAGGTCCGCAGGTCCTTACCCTCTGAGGTGGAGAACAGGAGTGGAAGCTCGTCTCTGAGGACTTCACATTTCTGTAGTTCATCTAGTTTCATTCTTTTTAGCTTTATAGTGCAGGAGCAGCAGAGTCAAATTGCGCCTTGGACCTTTATTCCACAAAAAAAGTCTTTTAAGTGTTTCTTTAAAAAACAATATTTCCCAAAGCAGCAGTATTGGAAATGAGGGTGAATAATTTAAGATCTGATTGCAGGTGCACTGGTCGGCCGCAGTTTCTCTCTTTGCAGGACTTGCACACTTCAGACATCGTATGTTATGTCACGTCCCAGTGGGAATAAAAATTAAATCTTGCCTTTGGGAATAGATCATAGGTAATCGTAGGTGCATATAAATTGAAAACGTTTGCTATAGACTGTTCTTAAATAATAGAAATCATATCATATATCTTTCTTTGAATATAAGGCTGTGTGAAAACTGGTGCTGTGCTTCAGTTCTCAGATAGTCTTTGGGATGTTCTCATGCCTGCATACTTTTTTCCCCTTAGGTGAGTGGAATCAAGAGTCTCTACGAGTCTGAACTGGCTGATGCTCGAAGAGTTCTGGATGAAACCGCCAAAGAGAGGGCTAGGTTACAGATCGAAATAGGAAAACTGAGAGCGGAACTTGAGGAGTTCAATAAAAGGTAAAAAAAGTCCTCTGTGTTTGTTCTGGATGGCTTTTTTTTTTGCTTGAGGGTGGGGGTTTTTTGTTGGCATTTTGTTGTTGTTGTTTTATAAATTTTAGAATGGGCAGCATTTGTGGTGGGAATGATACTATTGATGCTTCTTAAAATGCCTTTTGGAAGCACTGCGCCCTCCCACAAGACTGCTGAGCCAGACCTGGCGTAGCCATCAGGCTGCAGTCACAGCAGACGTGACCGATGGCCTGGGTGAGGAACGTCCCCCGTCCTGATGTTCATGAAGTGTCTGTTCACATCTTCACCAGTGTCACAGGTGCCCGGGTCAAGCAGAGCCTGGAGGTAGATACATGCAGACTGCCTCCATCTGCTCCTTTTAGCAGTCCTGCTTGAGCTGCAAGCTCACAGCTCTGCGTTGTGTGACTGTCTTCCTGTGGCTTCCCCTGCCTGCTACCCCGCATGATGGCTGAAATATTTCCCTTGAGCAAACTTGGCTGCTTTCTGGAAAAAAGAGCTCTAGAGGATTACCCTAACCTGGTATCCTTCAAAGAACATTGGCACATCTCAACAGACACGTCGTCTGCCATTTGTAACTCCTCAGAGACCCGCAAAAGCAGGTTGCACTTTTGTAAAGCCTTCTGTCGATTTTCCTGTGAAGACAATAAACCAGGCTGAAATGATAAATGCAAATAAAAATGTGAATGAAAGCAGCTTGGATTGTCTTCCAGTGGCAGTGCTCGTGAAGGAGCAGGAGTTACTTTTTGCTTTCAGGAATTATTTATGGTGCTTTGTCAAGCTGTACATTGAACACTTGTGTTCATTCCCGTCCCGCTGGGAATACTTGCATGCTGCAAGGTGGGGGGAAGTATGGGCTGTGTAAACATACGCTGCAGTTCCTACTCCGTGTTGAAGTGGGATGTGCCCTTTAGGTACTGTACAGACAGAGGGTTTCCAGATCTGATTGTGACACACGCAGAGGGGCTTGTTTTAGTATGTGACAGGTGTGGTCAGGGCATGTGTCTGGAGAGTCTGTTCTGGAGACTCTGGTTGCTGCTCAATAGCTGTCTTATAAGCAGAAGTTGTGTTTTGTCTATATGTCTCCTGCAAGTTGCTGAGCTTGAAGACACCGCACATATGTTGCAGAACAGGATTTGCAGTGACAGACTGGATCAATGATTAAGAAAAATTGGTTACAGTTAATTCAAGTTCAGAGATCTACACCAACGAATGTAGAGGGAATACGAGCCCCGTATCTAGGGCGTATCGTGAAAGTGTGTCGACTTACTCTGTAGTTAGAAAAGGATGCACATCATGCTGGAGCATGTAAAGAAATCCTGTCTGTCTATAGTGCATACCAATACTCCACAAAGCAGGATTTTTGTAAAAATAATTCTGGGTATTGCATTTTGTTAAGAGTTAGGAGCAAATCAGGAATTCAAGAAGACCAAGGGGTCAGAATTTTGGGAACCAAGACTCAGGATTTGGGCTGGGGAGCGAGGTTTGTATAATCCAGAGCAGTGCTTTTCAGCTTTTTTTTTCCTTTGCAGGCGTAATGGTTTTTCTGTGTTCGGGAGTTGCAGACCAAATACAGAACTTTTAAAGCCTATAGGTAGCAGGACTCCTCTGCAAAGTTATTTCTGTGGGCCTTTAAAAGCAGCTCGCTGACCACAGGCTGAAAACCACAGATGTACAGAAGAGAAGGCTGAGGAAAGGGAAGGAGAAAAATGAACTCTAAGATGGTTTAAAAGAAAAAGACAAGAAGCTGTTCCCTGCATTCTTAAGTGGTGTGAGGCTAGAATAGCCAGCTTTAACTGCAGCAGGGAAGAACTACTTCACATAACAAAACACTTCCTAATAACGTAACGACGCACACCTAGAGAAGCTGTAAAAGTTGGTGTGTTAGAGGGGAAGGCAGATAAATACTTGGTGGGCACAAGGAAGATGACCTTGATGATTTCTGTGACTTAGATATAACAGCTCAAATAATCACATTTGAAGTGACCAGAGTTGCTTTGCTTGTAATGAATACTGCTGAAGAAACACTGGTTTACTCCTGAAAGGTCCCCACGTTTCCACAGTGGATCGCTTTACTACTTTGTGTGGGAATACATCCTAGGGAGTGGGCTTGGCCACATAAAATACAAAACGCTGGGGATGCTCGTAGGCCACTTTGGGAGATGCAGGTGCTCTGCTGCTCAGGGGCTGTAGTCCAAAGTGATGGATGTGAGCAGTTAAATGTGCTGTGTAGCACTGAGATGGGAAAATCCTCTTTACACCTTGTGTGTAAAGCAGCTTTTTTGTTATTTCTTAGCTGTCAGAGTTGCCTTCTGTCCATGATGCGTGTTCTTCATTAGGCAGTGCATTTACAACACACTAGTACAAGCTGCGAGTTTTAAGAGGTGCTTATTATTACTTTTATTAGCTGTATTTGCAGGTTACTCTAGGAACCATATAGTGGTACACTAATCCTAATCAAATGTGTGTAATAACAAAATATCTGTAGTTATAACCAAGATGTGTTCAAGATGTGTGTATTAATATATTTATTTTGTGTGTATTAGTATAATTAAATTTTGGTTTTTTTCAGCTACAAGAAGAAAGATGCAGATTTGTCTGTGGCTCAGGGTCGCATTAAGGATCTTGAAGTGCTGTTTCACAGAAGTGAAGCAGAACTCAATACTGTCCTGAACGAGAAACGCAGTCTGGAAGCAGAGGTGGCTGATTTGCGTGCCCAGCTTGCTAAGGTATGGGAGCGAACGCTGCCTTGCTGTAGCACAGGAGAGGCTGTGTATTGTAGAACTTGTTTGGTTTTTTTTTCTTTCGAGTTAGTTTATAGTCTGAACATCATTGATCCAGCTTGCTTACTGCTGAACCTTTGCCTGCCTCTCTTGGATATAGAATTAAGTTGTGAAAAATCTCTGTAAAACAACCAAAGCAACATGGTGTTTAGAAATTTTGCTAGCCAAAAGCTTTTATTTAAAAAATTCTGGTAAGCGTTTCTATATTCATGAGATAACAGGTTATTAAATGTTGTCCTTCATAAGGGCCTGGATAATTTTGGACTTATGCTGGCATAGCTAGTCGGACTACACTAGCAAGAAACAGAACAACACGCAAGATGCCGTGCTTGAGGAATTAATAATCCTCAACTCTATTATTATGCTGTATTGAAATAACCCTGTGTTTTAAATAACATACATGAAAGCTTGTTTTAAATATTCACAAATACACACACTTCTTTTTTTGTTGGGGTTTTTTGGAAAGTCAGTGGCTCCACATTAGATTTGTTGTTGTGAATAATCGGCCCAAAGATGTCAAATTAAGGCCATAAAGGGATTATGCATGGAAAATAGGGATCCAGACAAAAATAAGTATTTGTCTTCAAAATTCTTTTCTAGGCTGAGGATGGTCATGCTGTGGCTAAGAAGCAGTTGGAGAAGGAGACACTCATGCGTGTGGACCTGGAGAATCGGTGCCAGAGCTTGCAAGAGGATCTGGATTTCAGGAAGAATGTGTTTGAGGAGGTATTGTCAACCTCATCTCATCATAGTCAGAAGTTCATGTAGTTTTATTCAAACTTACTGTAGACAATTACTGACTAGTCCAGGTAGGGAAAATCAGTATTATCCTGCTATAAATGGATGGAGTAATAAAATGGTTAAAGGTTTTGCAGGAGTTACGTGGTAAATCAGTAGTAGAGCTGGCATGAGAGCCAAGTGCCAAGGGTATTGTTCCATGGGTGGGTGAGCTAATGTAGGAACCGACTGCTGTGGGAAGGGGAAAGACAACCAGCCAGGTAGATCACCCTGAGTTGTACTGGCCATCGTCTCTCTTCCATGCCATGGAGTAGCTGGACTGCTGCATGTCACTGAAATGACAGACCCTTGGGTGTAGGGCCTTGGAATACCTGTGCTCTCTGAGAATGGTGTTGCTGCCGCGTAAAGGTGAAGCTAAATGAGACAGCAGAAGCTGAAAGCTTGCTGTGCTGAAGCAGGGCTGTTCCTTTAGCCATCCCTGGCGCTCTTGGATCCTCGTATGGACCAATTCAATATAGGAAGAAAAAAAGGAATGGGTTTCCTTTAGGTTAGTGAATCCATTTGATTCAGTTGAAGGGTCCAAAGCTCCGCTGGAGTTTGAACATCACGATGGGGAGCTGGTCAGTGCAGTCTGCTGATTCTAGTGGTGATGAGCTGCTAGATCAGCTCAGCCCTTCACCTGATGCTTTGTAGTCCCCCATGATATTTTTGTGGCCTCTTGAGGGGTCATCACCTACAGTTACTGAGAGACTGTTTTTTTGCTTGCTGAGTTTTTTTGGCATAAAAAATTCACCACAGAAGGGAAAGCTTCATCCAGATCACACCAGGGCACATTGCTGTGAATAGAAGGGCATGTTTCTAAGTCTTGTTTTAGATGTAGAGCATTTCTGCCAAACGGCTACCCAAGTTGCTCTGAATTTGTGTTAGCTTGCTGTAACCCCAGTTTAAGCATGCAAAGCGAGCCTTGCTTTCTTTGTCTGCTGCTTCTCCTCATGGCTGTGCTGCTACCTTCAGGCCTCCTCCCAGTACTCTGAACCACTCCCCGATTGTTTGTCCTACCCTGAAGGGAGAAATTGTTTTTTTTCTCATACCGTGCATTCAGGCCTGGCCAGGTCTCTGCAGGGCTCAACATGAATAAGTGCATGAGTAAGTCTCCCCTCGCTAGTTTGGGACCAGTGTTCTAGGCACGGAGAACTTGTACTTCTCTAAAAATGAACATTTCTCAGTACAGACTCTGACCAGAAAAAATCATGTCTTCAGGATTGCTTGGGTTGCTGCTTTACTACTAACATAATCAAAACCTAATGAGTAGAGGTCATCCAGTATATAGAAAGAGAGAGATCTGTATATGCTTAAAAGTGAAATCTGAAGATGCAATTTAATTATTTTTTTCAATATATTTAATGGTTGCAAAAGGCGTTCGTTGTTATCTGACTGCTATTGTAACGTTGGGTTGTATATTGAGAGGGGAAAGGGTTTATAGTGCAGCATATACAATCTCTTTGCTATGTAAAAATTCATGTTTTCTTCTCCCCCTTTCCCTCCGTTTTGATTCTTGTAGCATTTAACAGCTCCTTCCTTAAAAATGTGTATGGATATTTTTAAACCTATTTTTGAGTCCGATCAATTAAGAATTACATCCTGCTAAATGAGGACAGTAACTTGCATCTGTTAGTACAAGTAGCAATTCTTAGGCTTAATGCCTTTAGTACTGTAGCTCCTGTATCTGACTAATTAGTAGTGAAATAGTTAATTGTTGTCTGAATGTAATTACTTGTACTATTTAACCTAATGTGGGAATTTGTCCGTGGTTTTTTGGTGTGTCTGTAGGAAATAAGGGAAACAAGAAAACGACATGAACATCGTTTGGTTGAGGTGGACACGAGTCGCCAACAGGAGTATGAATCCAAAATGACTCAGGCCCTGGAGGATCTGCGAAATCAACATGATGAACAAGTCAAACTGTACAAAATGGAGCTGGAGCAGACCTATCAGGCTAAGGTAACCGCTGCTCTCACAGCACGGTCTGACAGAAGGCCGGCTAGGGAGATAAAACCCTTCCCATCAGCCCAACTGTCTTTTAAGGGGACAAGTAATTGGAATCTGAAGAAGCTTTGACCTGGTGTTCAAATGCCTCTTGTGGCATTTGTGTGCAGATGTGTTTGCATGGAGGGCCCAGCCAGAGGTAATCGCTAGGAAGAGCTTTAGCCAAAAAATGCCAGTTTGTGAGAAAACACATGAACAGTTGCTCGCTGCAGAGGATGCAGTGGGAATAGCGAATGTCACGCAGTAACTGATCAGACAATGTTTTCTGCCATAAGGGTGTTTTTTTTTCTTGACGTCAGTAGATCCGCTTCCTCCTCCAAAATGGAGATGGTGGAGGAGACCTGCCAGGTGTGGTACCTGGGCTTTAAGAACCTGGAGGGATGGGTTGGAGGGCTTGGGGGGTTGGTGCGTTTCAACACCGGCTTCTGGCTGGATGCAGTGAGCTTGCGACATACAGACATACTGAGAGGGGTCCGTGTCTAAGGCTGCATTGTCACTTTACTCTTACTGTGGCCTTTGCAATGTTCTTACTAGTCCCAGTACTCTTAAATGTGTGTAAGCCTTATCACATTGCAATCACCTAAGTTCTGGATTGGAAAATTACTAGATACAGTTGTGGTTTCAGTGGTGGCAGTGAAACTTCAGGCAAGGTATTGGACCAGCTTTGGTGATGAAAGTCATGGTTTATAAATTGGAAATTATAGAATAATTTGGGTTGGAAAGGACCTTTAAAGATTATCTAGTCCAACCACCCTGCAATGGCAATGGACATCTTCAACTAGATCAGGTCGCTCAGAGCCCCATCCAACCTTACCTTGAATGTTTCCAGGGAAGGGGGCATTTACCACCTCTCTGGACCCACCTGTGCCAGTGTTTCACCACTTTATTGTAAAAAATTTCTTCCTTGTATCTAGTCTGAGTCTACACTCTTCTATAAAAACCACTGCTCCTTGTCCTGTCGCAACAGGCCCTGCTAAAATGTTGGTCCCCATCTCTCTTACAAGACCCCTTTAAGTGTTCAGAGGCTGCAGTAAGGTCTCCTCGGAGCCTTCTCTTCTCCAGGCTGAACAACCCCAACTCTCTCAGCCTGTCCCCGCAGGAGAGGGGCTCCAGCCCCCTTGATCATTTTTGTGGCTGCCTCTGGACTTGCTCCAACAGGTCCATCCATGTCTTTTGTGTGTTGAGGAATCCAGTACTCCAGGTGGGGTTTCACAAGAGCGGAGTAGAGGGGAAAATGTGAACATAGGAGTTAATTTAATCCAGGAGAATGCTGCTTAAACTTCTAGAAATATTTGGACTTTTTTGGTTTATCTGCCTGTTGTTTGGCATGAGTGGAATGCAACTCGCTCAAAAGAGAGAAGCTGTAATATTTTTTTATTGAGGTAAAATAATAATTTAACAGAGTTCAGTAAGTTCAATGGAATTTAATAAAGTTTAACAGTGATTTGACAGGGTTCCATAAGTCTGATGGCAAGATTCACCTTATTAATTACTGCACGAAAGGAGCATACAAAGGAAAATTGAGTTAGAATGATTCATACAGAGACCAGAGACGCAAAGAGTAAGGAGGAACCCTCCTGTTGAGTCACGACGTTCAGAGTGGACCCCCTTGCCTTCTAAACTCCTTTTGGAGCCTAGGTGGGGTTGGATCCAATTTCAGTCTCTGGCTTGGTCAGTGGTTTATGTCTGAAGGGATTATCCATACAGCGTTTATAATAATATCGAGTAGCTACCTGGATTAGTAACGTTTCGTAGTCATTTACCACCGATATGTCGTGGGTAAGGACTCTCTCCACCTCGGGTAAGGAAGGATCTTGTAGTCTCACATAAGGAATCTCTAACCTTGAGGGACATCCCTGCGCCAGGGGAGAGTCACCTGTCACGCAGTCCAGCTGCGGTTCAGGGAGAGCTCAAACTGGGTCCATCCTGGTGGTAATGAAGTAGTTGGCTGCTAGTCAGTAGTATAGACAAGATATGTGTCTTTGTTTTAGCTCTGGTATCTTGTTCTGTACCTTTGGAATATTTTTCAAGACCCCTTCGCTCCTGTGTGCATGAGCCAGGGGCTCTGCAGTTCACAAATTCACGCCAGGAATGGAGTCCTGCTGCTTCTTAGTCAGCCCGCACCAAAGCATGGCTGGGAGTCAGCTGTACCCGTCACACCTCTGCAAATCCCGAGTTAGGAAATCCCAGTTCGTCCAGCACTGGGGCCATGGGAGGAGTAGCTTTGTTAGTGGTACAGCTCCTGGTTACAGGTTTGTTTGGTTTATGTTTGGGGTTTTTGTTTGTTTTACTATTCATTGCCCTACCTGAAGGGATTAGCTGCCAGTTTTCTGGTTATTGAAAATACTTGCCAATAATACAGTTACTTCTAATTCTCTTGCAGCAGAGAAACTACGTTCCCACTAACACTGATCTCCCCCACCTTTCACTGAGATTCCCTTTGAATTCTTTGGTTTGATAATTTACAGTATAAGAAACATTGATCTACAAATACTTAACCATTTCTTACAGCAACAACAATATAGATAATAGATACTAAAAAAAAAACTTAAGTACAGTTAGCAGTCTTGGTATTATTTGCTGAAGTTAGGAACAGATGATGTTTTTATACAAGATACTTGGATTCACTTGTCACGGTCAGAAGAAGATCCAGGGTAGGAAAAAAAAAAAGTCTGCAAAATACAGACTTTGAGAATGAAAAATTGATGAGATTTGAACAAGGGGGATGAACAAATTAAGCTGCTTTTTCCCCCCATATAAAAGATGGTGGTTGTTATGGGTGAAGCTGGAATGCAAAGGGGAAAATGGGCTTAGCTGTGAGCTTCATTCCCTGGATTTCTGGATCAAGATGTGTCCCTGTCAGAGAGAGCCTGAGCTGTTAACAGGCCGCTTTGACCTTGTATTCCCTAAGTTTAGCTACTGAGCTTCTCCAGGATGAAGAGGGTCTTGGGTAAAAGCTCACTTCTAGCTCTGATCATGACCTTTGACAATAAATAACAGACATTCTAAACTTGAGGATTTGGCACTATGCCAGCATGACTGTAAGGAAGTGAATGTCAGCATTTAAATAATTCTCTAATTTAAAACTTCACAAGTAATGGAGTATATAGTTGGTTTGAAGTTCCTTCAAAACCCTTAGCCTAAAGAAGGCTCTATATGTGTTTTCTGCCCTACTCAGAGCCTTGTGATCAGCAGAGCTAATGAAGATTGATTTTTATAAAAGCTTTGTGCTGTGTGGCTAAACATCATGTCCTGCTTGGAAGAGTTTTTGGGACTGGGGCAATTTAGTTCCTGGGTGGATTCTGTGGCATGTAGCAGAATTGTTGAGCTCCACCTGCAAGGCGTGAAAAGGATGCTTTTTCTAGCTATCTACTTCGATGAAATTTCCCTTGTAATAGCTTTGAGCTCTGTTGTTGCTCTGTCAGATTTGGCTAAAAGTAGTCACTAGAAGTGAACAAACTTCATTAGGTGAAATTAATTAACAAAAACTGAAAACGAATTGCATGTTGGCAGCTATTAGGGACAGAGAATATAACTGAAAGTGCTGCTTTGCCTCTGGGGCAGGATGTCATCTGGGGTGCTGTGGGTAGTCTTAGTCCTTCTTGAAAAAGTAGTACAGAGTAATACAGAGAAGACTAACGAAGACAATTAAGAGTATGAAAGAGGTCCTGCATGAAGAAAGTTCAAAATAAAACTTCTCCTGGGAAACGAGGTACCTGTCTCAAGAGAAGGGGAAGTTACCATAGATATCTGTAAAAGCATAGATGGCAGAGAAAAGGTAAATGAGGAGTGATTGTTTATTATTTTTCAGAAGTAGGGACAGTGAATGTCCAGTGGTAGACTCGGAAGAAACAAAGTAAGGTTGTTCTTCAGTGATCCACAGCTAAAGTCCTTGCCCCATAAATTCAAAAAGCAGGGGCAAGTTCCTGCCTGAAAAATCCAGAGAGGCAGTAAGCATCAAAATACTGTCTCTGGTTTGGGAAGTCCCTGAATTGTAAATGGCCAGCTGAGACATAATACCCGTGGAATATTTTATTGACCTTGGTCTCTCGTTAGACCAGGACATGAACTAGGTAGCCTTTGCTCTGACCCAGTGTGATTGTTCTTACAACAAACGGGCAGAGACCATGATCACATGAACCTGGTTTTTGGAAAGTGGAAGGCTGCTTGTGTGCTGCAAGGGTTAATAGACTTTTATTTTTAATAGCGTAAGCAAATTCCATAGGAATAGGACTGAAATAGATTTTCCTGGTCCTTAGGGCATTTCCTTAATGTTAAGCAATTCTCACCATAAACTTACCAGATTGCCATTTAAAATTATTTAAGATTAAATAGCTTCTATTTTTTTACCAAAAGGGTATTTGCAGGTTATCTAACTCAATCCAAGTGACTTGTATAAAACTTGCTTTCCAGCTGGAGAACGCCAAACTGTCGTCTGACCAAAATGACAAAGCTGCTGGTGCAGCTCGAGAGGAGTTGAAGGAGGCTCGCATGAGAATAGAAGCTCTCAACTACCAGCTCTCTGGCCTTCAGAAACAGGTAAAGGGACTAAATTCGCTTTCATCTCTAATACAGAGCACGGTATTGTTTGGATTTATTAACATTTCTGTTCCTTCACGTTTTCTGGATTTTCCAGAGAGAAATCTTTATGTTCATTGGGGAGGGAGACAAATTTTTAACTTTCTTACTGTACCCACGTAGATGCCAACTGGGTTTTCGATTGTGCTGTCTACCTAGGCTAGTGCTGCAGAAGATCGCATTCACGAATTGGAGGAAATGATGGCTGGTGAGCGGGAAAAGTTTAGGAAGATGCTAGATGCAAAGGAGAGGGAAATGACAGATATGAGGGACCAGATGCAGCAGCAGCTTACAGAGTACCAAGAACTGCTTGATGTTAAATTAGCACTGGACATGGAGATCAGTGCTTACCGAAAACTCCTGGAAGGAGAAGAGGAAAGGTATGTACAGATTCCACATTCTTTTCTTACAAATAGCAGGTGTTATTTTCATTTCTTCGGCTTGTTTTTTTTTTACCAGTTCAGCAGAAATTTCCAGATTTTTGTTTCACTGAAGTCATACTGGCTTCACACCACAGTGTGCTGTATGAACACTTACAAGTGAATAGTCTTTAGTTATATTTTGGTTTTTATAATGACCTCGGAGTACAGCGGAATGTATCATTCTGTGTTTGACATTCACCTCTTCTTTTTATTTAATTGCTTATACTTCTGTGCTGTCCTGGTTTTAAGCGCTGTGGCCCAAGAATAGTATGTTTAGTAGTAGATACACTGGAGGGAAGGGTTACATGATCTGTGTTGTGCTCGTTTGTATGGCTTTCCATGTCACATAATCGTACCACCAGAAAATTCCTCAGGGATGGATAGCTCCCCCCCCCCCCCCCCCCCCCCCCCCCCGCCCCCCTTACATGCGGTCCTCATGGCACACAGTGAGGCCACTGCCAGCCTCGGGGTGTATTGCAGTTTGGTTATGGAGTATATGATAGCATTATTGCTTTGTGTGTAGTTCCCTGGATGAGTTAATTAGAACGCTTGCTTCTTTGTGTGAAGGTTGAAGCTCTCTCCGAGTCCCTCCTCCCGTGTTACCGTCTCTCGGGCTACCTCCAGCAGCAGCAGTAGCAGTACTTCACTTGTGCGCTCTTCCCGAGGCAAGAGAAAACGCATCGAAGCAGAGGAGCTCTCAGGCAGTGGAACAAGTGGAATTGGCACTGGAAGTATTAGTGGCAGCAGTAGTAGCAGTAGCTTCCAGATGTCCCAGCAAGCTTCGGCTACAGGAAGTATCAGCATAGAAGAGATAGACCTGGAGGGCAAATATGTTCAACTGAAGAACAATTCTGATAAGGTGAGTGTCAGCAGAACTCCTGGAAAACCAGGAGGAGGAGCTAAATGGAACTGTTACACAGGGGTTGTAGCACAAGTAGGTGGAGTTACTTGGAGAGCTGGAGCAAGGTCTAGAGGTGCAGCGTCCTGCAATAATTAACAAGGGCGTTTGAAAGTTGAACATTACAGCGTGCTAGCATGAGTGTAATGTTTGCTACCAAGAAGAGAATACAGTTTGTGTCCCAAATATCTAAACACGTGTGCTGGTACCTTGGTCGTGTAAATAGTGTTGCTGGCTCTAGCAGAACTTTTTTGTGCAAAATGTGCATCTTTAGATTTTGCCAAATGACCTTAGAGGATTTACACTTTAGTAGAGGGTACAGAAAAATACTTTCAAGTTAGAATGCAGATGTCTTAACAACCATGTAAATAAACTTACAGTCACATTATTTTAGTAACACAGAGACCTAGAGAAACCTCCAACACCTATTTGCTCTGTTTTGCTCACCCTAAATAACCTTATGACTCTTTCCATTAGGATCAGTCTTTGGGTAATTGGAGACTGAAAAGACAAATCGGAGATGGAGAAGAAATTGCTTACAAATTTACTCCTAAATACGTCCTCAGAGCTGGGCAGACTGTAACAGTAAGTTATAATTACAGTGTGTCAACAACATAATCTTTTGTTGATGCTGTGGCAGTTGTAAATCTGATATTTGGTACAGCCTGATTTGATGTATAACTTCTGGTTTCATGGATCTCACTGTAGAGGAGCAGGGTTTCAGTCATAGAAATGCAGAACAGAAATCAAATTTATTTATTAGCACTTCAGTATTTAAGACCACTTTGGGCACAGAGAAAGTTGAAGAAAAAGGTATTTTGGGGGGTGGGTCAAAAGGACTTTGTTTTCAAACACCTTTGCACAGGTTTGCTGCACTCATCCTGCTCAACCTCTTAATGAAAAAAGAAACATTTCAGAGCATTTACTCATTCGTTCAGTCCACTTAGTGGACGTTAAGTTTAAGATTAGACATTCTCAGCCTTGGCTGTAGTTGAACAGCTGCTTTTCTACAGTTTTGTATTTTATTTTCAGTCTGCAACAGATGTTCTTTCAGAAGAAAAAAAAGGCTTTCTTTTAATCGGTTCTAGCTATTTCTGCTTAAGTAGCAATTGCTCAGATACATATAAAATATTAAATTGATACACTATAAGCTGCATTTTATGTCTTGGCTCTGTACAGTCATTGAGATGGTGGTAGGACAAATTTGTATATTCAGAAAAAAGTGATGACTTCAATATAACATAATTTTTTGTCTTTTTTTTTTTAAGAAAAATGGCAAATGTGGGGATTTTTTGTAGACTGAGAATAATATCTTAATACAAGTAATGGTGTAGGTAAAAGCAGGGTAAAACTGCCATTGGAATTCAGAAACAAAACCAGTTTGCAGAGAGGAGTAGGAGAATTTGGGCGTATATTCAAAAATGTATTCAAAAATAAAATGTGCATAAACAGCTAATTACAGAATGTCTGTCTGTCTAGATTTGGGGTGCAGATGCAGGTGTATCTCACAGCCCCCCTTCTGTTCTCGTGTGGAAGAATCAAGGCAGCTGGGGCACCGGAGGAAACATCCGTACATACCTCGTAAACTCAGAAGGAGAGGTAGGCTGGGGCTGTGGGAAAAGGCTGCGGGCTGGGTTATCCCCCGAAGTCTTTCATTAGGGGGATGACATCAATGATAAAATCCTGATTTTAAGATCTCCCCTATTGTCTTCTAAAATAAATCAGTTTCTGATCCTGTCATAATTAAATATCTTGTGAGTATCTGAGATTTTTGGGAAATTTTGGAAAACTGCGACCATCATCCTGATTACATCCATAGACTTTTTTTCTCCTATTTTAGAAAAACACCCTGCTAGTAGAGAATTCGAGTATGTGTTTTTAGAAGCGACAAATAAAATAGGTGTTGCTGGCAATTCAAAGTTGCATTATATAGTACCTACAACATTCTGGGGTGCAGTGTAAATACTTTAACATAGGAAGACAGCTGTCCTTCCAATGTTGGCAGTATATCAGAAGTTTTCATTTGCCACAGGTTCCTGTTCATTCTGCATTGTCCTACATCTGCCCAGAATGGATTTTTATTATTTTTTTTTTAAAATAAAACCACCCCTGCAGAAGACTCCTGCAAGGGAGTATTGTGCTTTGGCTGTTACTCATAAATGTGCCATTATCCCAGCCATCTGATAGAAACAGGAAAGTGAAGCAGACCACAGGTGTGTCTGGTTTCATGCTGCTTTTCTTGCTGGCAATTGTGTGGAAGCACTTTCTGCAGGAGCAGCAGCACAGGACAAGGTAGGAGGGAGGGTCGTTTGTACAAATAGGAAGCTAACCGGCTTAGTATTCAAACAGAAGTGGTTACACTAGTATCTGAGAAAAGTTCAAATCCATGTCTCTTCCCACTGTGGATACCTTCAGTATCCCTGCTTAAAGTGTATGTTTAGGACAACTTCCACAAGTAGAAATTTGCATATATGATCTCAAGGGCACAGGAGTACAGAAGAATTTCTTACTACTAAGAAGTGTTAAAAGTTATCCAGTAGTAAAGGAAGCTTCTTGGGGTTTTAGAATTCCTTTTCACGCCTGATTTGGAAGACTGTCCTGATAATTGAGATAAGTAATTGATAGAGAATATTTACTAGAAATTAGGAATATTCTTAACGCTGTGTAATCATACTGAGAAACTTTAGTTTCATGCATTCCAGTAGGTCTCTATACAAGACTTCAGCTTATATAAAATTGACTAACGGCCACCTGTAAATGGCTGCTTCCTCTCAAATCCTTAGGTAATGAAAGAAAATTCCTGAAGCTAAATTACATTACATGCCTTTTAGTGGATAGAACTGTTGTGGTTTGCAGGATATTACTAGTATTTGCTCGTATAGCTAATATTAAATCTAGGGCACGTTGCTTTAGACCCTCCAAAATTTAATAGGGGTATTATATTGATGGTATAGCAAAAATTTAAGAGATAGATAGAGACTACTAGCCATTTCCTTGTTTGTTATTTTGTATAGGAAGTTGCAGTGAGAAGTGTTACTAAATCAGTAGTTGTGCGAGAGAATGAAGAGGAAGAGGATGAAGCAGAGTTTGGAGAGGAAGACCTTTTCAACCAACAGGTAATAAGATGCGGACCAGATGTTTAACTTGTGCCTCACTGGCTGGATTAACCAGGCGCAAGATTTAGGGGGGTGCCTTCAACTTCTGCCAGCTCTGAGCTTTGTGGTCCATTTTTCCAGTGGATGCTTGCAGGGGACGATGGCAGAATGGCTTGCAACCCTGCAGCATTACTGCAGTGCACAGAGAAGAGCACAAAGTGAGCAATTTCTCCAGGCATTGCTGCTTGAATCGATAGTGTTAGAGCTCAGGCAGTGGCTAATGTCGGGTCAGGATGCCAGGTTTTCTATGGAAGTATGCAACAGATCACGTATTTACAGCACTGCAATGGCATAGACTGTTTTTAGGGTTAGTAAGATTTGTTTTAGCAGTGAGTGTTACTCCCATTCCAGTATTTCCTTCTCTGTAAAAACCAAACAAACAAAAAAAGTGTGTGGCATTCTTGCTGTAAGCAGAATATAACCACCGGGAAATATAACCACTAAAAACCAGGCAAGCGGGAGTGCTGCTGCTGCTGCAAGCTTCAGCTTACTGGTTTATTTTCTGATAGTATATACCTGCTACATCTGAAATAAACTTGTTTTTTCTTAATAATACCACCTGTATGTTTTCATAACCCTTAGTTAAGTACTGGGAAATAACAGCAGTTGGCAGAGTGAAAAGGAGAAAGTTACATCATACAGGTGATACTAGAAAATACTGTAAATTTATTTCAAACTCCAGTGGTTCTTCTGATCAGTGATGGAGACGAACCGCATCAACCCATCATAGAAAACCACAACCAGAGTAGCAGGTCTTAATCCTGGCAGTAGCCTGTGACATGTGTGCAATGCTTTCTCTACAGTTGTGATGTTCCCTGAATATCACTAAACTACCAAAAAAATGCATTTAACAATTGAGTTGATAACTGGAGTCTAGATTTACAGTATGAAAAGCTAGCAAGAACTGAGTTCAACTGTGTCTGTCTTGTTTTAGGGGGATCCCAGAACAACCTCTAGAGGATGCTCAGTGATGTGAAGAAAGAAAAAAGAAACTATTATTTGCCTTTTTTCATTTATTTCCTTTTATTTTTGCTATTTTTTTCCCTCCAGAGCCACTGAAAACTATTTTTATATGCATCATCTGATTTCTTTGAAGTTTACTCCTTGGTACATTTTTATAAAAAAAAATCAAAAAAAAAACCTTTACTGAACAAAACTGCCAGAATTTTTAATAGATTTATTTTTCCCTCTTTGTTGAAACACTATATTGGAATACAGTATTTTTCCCCATACAGAGTTTAAAGTCTTATGTACAAACCTGCAGCAGAAAAGAAATTTTTAGCTAAAATGGGATGAGACTCCTTGAGTGTATGGTAAACTTAAAATTGCATATATAACCAGTATAATTTAAAAAAAAAAAAGTTAAGAAAGTGTGTTCATCTGCAGGGCTCCAGGAGAGATTCACAGTAGTGTCTCCTCCTTATTTTAAGAAATAGCAGGGTCTTGCCTGGTATCCTCAGCAGTGCCCAGCTTAGGAAATTAGACCCCAAGTTAATTAAAAATGCTACTCCACCAGTGGAAGTAACAAAGGGAAGCTGCCGATTTGACATTCTTGGCTCGTGACCGTGGCACCTTGTCCTGCTCTGAGGTTTGACAGCCTAGTAGTAAAAACATCTGTCAACACCTTAGCTCCATATCCTTATTTCAGAAGGAGGAGAACAATGGGTTCTGCTTCCTGAATATATACACCATCTGAAGGTATGGAAGTGTCAAAACCAGAGTTTTAACTGTTTTTATGAAAGCTTGTTAGATCACGGATGCAAGTTGTGAAGTACGGTATTTAGGATGTTAAGCATCATGATTTAATGCTTTTGACATACTCGGCATTAAACAATAAGATTTTAGAAGCTAAAAATGTTTTTACTTTTGGCAGTGATAAATATTGGGGATTTTAAAGGTTATCCTGTGTAAATGTTGACTTTTTTTAATCGGAGCTAGATGCAGCTTGTTCATACTTCTTGTATTCAAAGGGTTACTGTCAGATATCTTAAGGAGCAGTATTTGCAAAATAGTACAGAAATAGTGTAATGACTTAAAAAAAAAATTAAAAGGAACTGCTGTTGTTCAGGACATAAGCATAGCCTTGCAGTGCGCAAAGTCAAGTCTTAGGGAGTGAAGGGAGAATAATGCTTTTTATAAAAAACTGTTTTGTATGAGTAGTAGGTGATTTTTATTTCGGTATGATGCATTTTGTATCTGACAGTGTCCCTTTAGCTTAAGGTTTCTTCTGCTGCATTTCTGTGGAGATAACTGACTCTCCTCGTGTTAGTATTTATACAGTGGTGCATCTTTAAGCACTAGGAAAAATACCTGACTGCTCCAAAGAATGTACTGACTACTGTACAAGCAGATGTTTTTTTTTCCACTAGTTATTAGTTTGGATACGAAATTTGGATACCATTTTATGCCAGCATAGAATCCTGTTTTTACCTGCACTCTTGAACTCTGATCTTGTCATTTGAATAGTATAGACTCATCAAACAAGCTACAAGGTTTGGATGTTTTCGGTGGCTTTTGGACATTATGTTCTCTGAACAGTATTGTGACTGACAGATATAACCTAGAAAGTCAGTTTAGTGGCTTTGACTGATGGCTTTGTAATGCAAGCAGGGTGGGAACAAAAGGGGTTTTTTAAGCTTATGGATTTATTTTGCCATTTAAAAATAAATCAAAGATGCTACTTTTCTCTATTTGAGTGGGACAACTGAATTACTGAAGTTAAACTAATAGAAATTTAGAATTCTGTTTTTAATCCATTATCAGAAGATCCATTATAAAAAAGCAGTATGAAGATTTGGCTGTTTGGACTAATGGGATAACTTTATTGATGTACTTGGCCGTTTTTCTAATGTAATTTTCCCACTCTGCTTGAGTAGAAGGTTAAATATGTAGTAAATCATGTCTATCTCTCTGTAAAATGTATCTAGTGAAATTATGTTTCTCAGACATACTGTTATCAATTACCTTTTCTTAAATTTGTTGTTAGGCAAATTAATGCAATCAATGTAAAAGTATTTTTGCAGTGCACCTTCCAACCACTGGACAGCATTTCCCTTTCTGACCCACAGCTTCTACAATAGACTTACATAATGTTTGAGGGCTATTTGCTTTTTTTTCCTGAAGATCTGTATTTATTTTTTTTATATTGGCCAGTTTACAGATTGCTTATTCTTCTTTTAAGATTGTCCTGTACATCTGTACATTCAAGACTGTTCTGTGATCTTAAATACTAAAGCAGTAAGTGTAGTTAGTGGTTTTTGTGAATTTTTTTTTTTCTACTTTTTCTTTTTTTTCCTGTGAAGAATGGGCTAGGAAAGGCAGCTCAAATAAGGAAAAACCCCTTGCTACCTGAGCCATAGTTTTTTTTAACAGCTACTGTATGGGGAGTGTGTCTTCTTGTAGCCTTAAGGACTGGTGCTTGTGGATCTTTTGTGGTGAGCACTGTGCCCTTCAGTAACAGTCTGCAGAATTTGTCCTTAGATTTGGAACTGTGTCTTTCACCTTTGGAAACAGGTTAGTTTCTTCTTCAGTACCATGTTTAGGTATATACAGGTGTTCCTGTTAAAGCAGTGACTGACACTGTGGGAAAAGCTGAATGCCAGCAGTCTAAATATGGGTGATGGTGTCACCACAGTGCTCTCTAAAAGGCTACTAAAAATAATTCCTAGCTGTAAATTACAAGACACACAAAAACTACTGTATTCCACGTACTTTTGTTTGTGTGGGCGTTCTTCTCTAGGTGCCATCCTTTCCTCTTGCTTTTGATGCTGAGCTGCAGCGTAACAAATATCCCTTTAGAGCTGGTGCTCCCTATGGGGAGCTTTTTGGCTTTACCAACCCAAAAAGCATTGTTTCTTTTTTCCTGTCTTTCAAGGATTAGGGTTTTTGTCATCTTCATGATAATTAAAGCTTTTTGTTCAAATAAAATCCAGTGTCCCCTTGCCCTCTTTTTCCCATTTCATCATCCTGTATGTGAACCGCTCTTGAAGAATTTGGAGGATAGTCAGCTTTTCTACTCCAGTGTCTGATACTGATGTAGAGCTTGAAGGAGAAACAGTTGACTTGTCGGGGGAAAAATTATTGTAAGGCTTCTCTGATTAGGGAAATTAACCAGTATAACTTTTATCAGAGTAGTTAGGTGAGTGTAACTACCCATACGGATTTTCTTATTCCAGAAAAATAAGCAAATAACTTCATTCTGGATGGGGGGGAAAAAATATCTGAAACTATTCTCTGTGGTTAAGAGCAGAAAGGAATAGCAGTATAACTGCAGCATAATAGTTAAGTTGGCCTTTTCACTGTGTAGATCATAACAGAGTATCATATAAAATATGATAAATGCGTACTACCTACTCGGAAGTTTGTACTGTATGCAAATGCTTGTGTCAGAACAAGTCCCTCCATCTGCAGAACCATCGGCGATGTGGTGTCCCGCAGAGTGAGACAGGGTTACAGAGAACCTCTGACGTTTCATGCCACTTCTTTCTCCTTTGCTTCTATACTTGTTAATTAGCTGTTGTGTTGCAGTGACTTATTCTAAGTGGTAAAGTGGCTGTGATTCCTTTGCCGTGCAGCTTTATTTCCCAGTGTGTCTACTTAGGCTAGTTGGGGCCTGTAGCTCTGCCCTGACAGAACCAATAGTTTACACTGATGCACTGATCACTTGGCTTCAGCACCGTTTCTATTCATTAAATTGGAGTTTGCTGGCAGAGTTTGTGTTTGTAGCAGGAACCAAAAGTCTCAGGAAGAAAACAAAACATCTGCTTCCCATGACCTGTAGCGTAAAAGCCAGACAGGGTTGGCGGCAGCTTACACGAGTCATGAGAACTGTATTGCAGCGCGAAGCAGACTGTACTGTGAAAGGAGATCACTTCGTATGCATGTTTGTCCTTGAGCAACAGGGCACCTCACGTTCCGTTCAGGGATCTTACTGCGTTTTATACGCCTGTTTTCTTTTTAATGCTCATCCTGTATAAAGGCCCTTTAACTGCAACCTGGACAGAGGTTAGTTAGAAGAGACATTTAGAAATCCTCTCTACACCCCAGAACATTTGAGAATCTGTTTCTTTTGTGTGCATCAGAAAGAATTCCATGCTGTATGAAAACATGCATGCTATATGTTTTCCATCTCTTGTAGCCACTTCTCTTACTTCCTCACTGTTAAGCCACTCTCCTTCTTCTTTCTGTACCTTCTTTTGAAAGTCTTACTTCTAAACAAAGGCATATCCATATTTGATACTGGATTTTATTGCCACTGTTGGGTCCAAACCCTGTGTGAGCAGGAGACAAAGCCTTGTTGTAAACCAGTGAGTGGAAGGTGAGATAGTGATTGCATTTTTCAAAGCACTGTTTTAGCTGAATGTCAAGACAAATTATGTTGGGAGAGTTTCTTTTCTCATTTAAAATGGCCTGGGAAACAGAATTTTTATTTGCCCTTCAATATGCTTAGCTTTAAACCAGTTTAAAATAATTGAAAAGTGTTTTGTTTTGTTTTGTTTTTTAAATACAAGACCATATTTACATGCAATTATTTGTTAGCATAATGCCTTTCTTGAAATGCTAAGGTCTAGAGAGTGAAAAGGTTGCTTAATATTGAAAGACTCTGTTGAGAATAGCACAAGCAGTGACTCGACTTGGAGTTCAGGTAAATGTGTTATATTGAACCTCCAAATTTTCTAGTTAGCTTTTAATGAAGTGATGATTTTGTGTTAAGGTAGATGTTATTGTGTATTCCAGCTACCCAAGTCATCGTTACACTAAAATTAAATGCAGTGAGCTATGATAAACAAGTTTAAGCCAGAATGCTTTCCATTTGGGCACAAAATACAGTTGAACTCTATTTTCATAACTGATGCCTTGTGACTTGAATTGTGATTTTCTGTTTTGTTTTAACACAATCTGTATTTAGGTAGCTCTGTTTCTAGGTCACTGGTCAGTTTAACTGACTACCTCCAGTCAGCTGCTGCAGATGAGGTTTTGGAAGGTTCAAGTTTTTAAAACATGGAGTTGTGGAAAAGGCTGCAAATTGAAATACAAAGACAAAATGATGAAAATGTTCAAATGGGACTTATGAAAACTATGTAATGAATCTAGACTTTATCATTTCAAAGTGGGTTGGTTTTTTTCTTTTTAGAATATGCATGCCAAACGTCTTGTCTTTTTCAATGATTTGTAATATACATTTTATGACTGGAAACTTTTTGTACAACACACTCGAATAAATGTTTTGCATTTTCTTTTGTTTCCTTCTTTCATTTAACCCACACAGAGGCCACGCAGGCTGTTTTGAGGTGATTCATCCCAGGGGACTTCCCTGTGTGTAGATAGGACACCATGCCCTGTACACACTCTGAAAAGATCAGCTGAATTGGTGGGTGCTCCAGGAGCAAATGGATGCTTTAGGCTGCATGCGGGTGCTCAGGGCAAGCGCTGTCCTCTGATCAAATAGCACTGCTCCCAACGAAAGCAGAGGGAAGAACTGCAGTCGCTGGAGCAGATGAATGCCCCCTTCCTTTCCTGTCACCTCACTGACCTCCACAGCCCCTGAAAGGAGGTCAGCTGAAGTGCTGAGCACCTCCGCAGTGCTGTAGGGGCAGTTTCCATTTAGCCTACCTGATCCTGGAGAGCAAGAGCAGCCACCGAGCCCAGCAGCGATGGGTGCTCAGCAGCCAGGAGGGCAGAAGCATTGCTGTGAGCTGCTGCCTTCAGCCCTAGCCTAACTCTGCTGCCTGGCAGCTGCTTTTCACTAGGCTGTACTCACCGTAAAATCGTACCACAGGCAACTACCCTGTCTTTAGCACTAGCTGGTAATTCTGTGAGCTGCAGGAACGGCTGCTTTTTCAAGTGGGCAGACCCACGGTGAGGACTCTATGCTGTACCGTACCCCGAGAGCTGGCCGTGCTGGTGTGGGGGAGCGCGTTGCTGGCTCTGCTCAGCGCCCCGGCTCGAAGCAGCGATCTGTCCGCATGTTCCTCTGGGAAATGCCCCACAGACGTGTGGCTCCCGCTCGCTTCCAGCCGGCCCCACAGCACGCTTACACTAATGGAGGATGTACCACCGTGGAATTAACGCAGGCGTTAAGGGTCTCGGCCTCTTACCTGAGTCATCCAGGGCAGAGGGAACCATCCTCGAAGGCCAGAAGCATGGATTCCCGGTGGGGCTCAGGGGGGAGCCCGCTCCCCATGCCCGTGGGGCTGCGGCCCTGCAGCGTTTCCCTGGGGCCAGGCCGGTGCCAGGGCCGGGTGCTGTGGGCAGCGCTCTGGGACCTGCTGTGCCTCACCCGCCACGCCGCGGCTGCGGCCCGGGGCAGCGCGGGGGCCGGGGCCGCCTCAGGGCCGGCGGCGGCGGCGCCACCGACACCGGGCCGGGCGCGGGGAGCCCGGGGCCGCCTCAGGCGGAGGGGCCGCCCCCTGCCCGCCCTACGCTGGACGCGGCGGGCAGCAGGCACGTCCCCCCGGCCCCGGCCCCGCTGAGGTGGCCCAGCCTCCACGCCCGCCCCCGGCCCCGCTGAAGAGGCCACCCCCCGCTCCCGGCCCCTGAGGCGGCCACCCCCGCCGCCCCGGGTGAGGGAGCGCGGCGCGGTGCACGCTGGGAGAGGCGGGGCCGGCCGCGGGGCACGCCGGGAGCCGTAGTCGCGGGCAGACGCCATTTCGCCGGCAGCGTGGGGGCCGCCGCCCGCCGGGACTCTGCGGCATGGAGAGCGGGTTCGGCTCCGACTTCGGCTCCGACTTCGGCTCCGGGGGCGGCGGCGGGGGGAAGCTGGACCCGGGGCTCATCATGGAGCAGGTGAAGGTGCAGATCGCCGTGGCCAACGCGCAGGAGCTGCTGCAGGTGAGGAGGGGCCGCGGCGGCGGGGCTGTCCCGGGCCGGGCCTGGGCCCCGCTCGGTGCCCGGGGGAGCGCGGGGGGACCGGGCTGGGGGTCCCGGCGGGCCCCCCTCACGGTGTCTCCCTCAGCGCATGACGGACAAGTGCTTTCGGAAGTGCATCGGGAAGCCGGGCGGCGCGCTGGACAACTCGGAGCAGGTGGGCGCGGGGGGTGGGGGGATGGGTGCCTGCGGCCCCTGGGCCCGGCCTGAGCGCTCTCTGTCCCGCAGAAGTGCATCGCCATGTGCATGGACCGCTACATGGACGCCTGGAACACGGTTTCCCGAGCCTACAACTCCCGGCTGCAGCGGGAGAGAGCCAACATGTGAAGCGCCCCGGCTGCGGGACCGCGGGGGGACCATGTGGGGAAGGGACGAGCGGCCAGGCCAGGTGGCTGGGGGTGACAATCCTGCCGCCCTCCCGGCCCCTGCCGTGGCAGAGCAATAAACCCTCGCTGAACCTTTTGCATCCCTTGGCTCTTACTAGCCCCAGCAGCAAATGGATTTTCCAGCCCTGAGAGCCGGCGTGAGCTGCTTCGTTCGCCTCATGCCCCTTCCCAACGGTCCAGACTGGCCAAGGCATATGGCAGCTGGTAAATTCCTGCTGGAAGGGCTGCGAGAGGCAGGGAGGCTTCTGTGGAAGAAGGGGGGCCAAGCCAGCAACACAGTCCCCCTGCCCAGAACCCAGCCATCAGGTGTTACCCAGTCCCTTTTTTCATCAGTGGAGAAGTTGCCGTAAGATGCTCCACGTGCCGCACTTGGCTCGTCCTTCCCCAGGTCACTTTTGGGCTCGTGGGTTTTGACTCGCTCAGGTGCTGTGCTGGGGAGCAGGCGTGCTCTCACCTGCAAGGCTGTGCTGCAAACCTAGGAGTTGTACAGGCACAGCTGGGGGACGGAAAGGGGGGGGAAGTGCCGAAGTGTATTTCTTTATAGAATAAAATGTGTTGTGTGGCTGTGATATCCTGCAGCTTGTGTTTTGGCTCTGGCACAGATGTTCCATTTTGGAGCCTGCCTTCTCAGTGGTGTTTTTTTGAGGGAGCGTTCACTTCTGCAACAGAGGACTTGGGTCTGCTTTGGGGCTGAGCTCTGTATTGTTCTTGGCTTACACACCTCTCCTGGCAAAGTCAGTTGATGCTGTGTAGTCAGCACTGTGCACAGGAGCTGGAACAGGAGAGTGTAGGAGATGAAAAGTGCCCACAGCCCTGTAGTAACATTTTTTCAATCCCTTCTTTTGAAGCTCTTCTGTAGTTTATAAAATATTTCACTGCTGGTACTTGCTGGGGCAGGGAGAGTGACTGGAAGGATGTTATCTCCTTACCCGCTGGGACACTCAAAGGGGTGTGGGAGAACCCGATTTCATGTAATCTCCCAGTGTGGTGGGGTCTATGAAGGGACCGAAGTGCTCTGACACAAGGTAAACTGTTAGGTAACTGGGTATGTGGAGTAATTGACACTGAAGTGCAGTTCCCCCTCTAGAGAACAGAATGGCTACGTGAAAATGAAAATGACTACGTGAAAATGAAATGCTTTCCAGCCATGTTTGCCTAGCAGCCTTTTTACTGTTTGAATGTGATGGTATTGGCTGCGCAGCATCAGTGATGGGAGCCTCCCAAGTGGTGTAAGCCTGGATGTGAAGTCATCTGGAGGTGAGCCAAGTCATCTGGAGGTGAGCCTTCTCAGTAGTGGTCCAGGCGTGTACGGCGTGGGTGTCACTGGCAGGTGGGCTGGGAAAGGGGAAACGTCTTGCTACAGCCAGATGCGTAGTCTCCTTCCTCCCTCCCTCCCTCCCTTCCTCTCTCCCAACACATTCCTCGTCCTCTTCACCTTACCTGAGTGGCAAAATGTAGCTTCAGCGCTTGAGGTTCTGCACGATCCAGCCCTGGACAGCTGTGACTTTGCTGTAGACACCAGGGAAGTTTGGCCTGGCACAGCCATAGCCCCAGCTTGTGATTCCTGCAACAAACCACTTCCCTGAGGGTTCTTTACACGCCAGGGGCCCACCGGCATCACCCTGCAGAGAGGAAAAGGGTCCTCTGTCAAGGCAAGGAGACAGACCAGCCCCCCCAGCTGTGAGATGTTCTTTGGTGTCTGGGACATTTGCTGTGCTGTTCCCCGCCTCCCCAGGAGCCTGCTGCCAAGCTGGAGGACTGCTCGGTGATGTCTTTGCATGCACAGTCTGCGGTTCTGGAACACGGGACAGTGTGTTTGGGGGCACAACAGGGTCACGAAACGGGCCCCACGGCATCCCTGCGGGCTCTAGGCATCACCTCTCCGCATGTTTCTCTGACCTGTCACAGCCCGGGGGGGATGCAGGATGGACTCAGATAATGGCAACGGCCAGTAGCTGAGCTAGGGGAGGCAGGGCAAGGGCCTCGTCAGAGGACACAGCTTGGGGACTTCACCCGTCCCAGCCGCAGCGTTTGCTGCTCCCACGCTCACCGAGCAGCTGTCGACGGTGCCGTGCGGGAAGCCAGCGCACAGCATCCTGCTGCTGATCTGCACGGGGTAGAACTTCTTGCAGGCCTGGTCTCCGATCATGTTCACTGCTGCTTTTTGCAGATGCTTTGACATGACGCCTGAGGAGACAAGTACCGCCGTTAGCACAGTGCCAAGCACAGGAGTGGCGGCAGCACGCGGAGGAGCGGGATCCCTGCAGCGCCACTCGCTTGCCAAGGGGGACACCCGTGCTGACAAAGTGCCTCCCCAGCGGAGCAAGCACAGGAAAGTCCCTTCGGCGCGTGGCTCGTCACACGGCTGGCCCGGAACGGTATCTGTGTGGGCCCTGTACTGCAGCAGCACAGCTGGCGCAGCTGCTTCAGGGATGGGGTGTGCGCGGGACGCTTGGGGAGGCTACAAGAGAGCAGAGGTGTGACCAAAGAGAGGAGGACAGGGCAGTGAGGCCAGGCTCTGTGTCCCCCGCAGGGTCTGGCCTGGCATGGGGCATGCTCGGGGCTGTGGTGTGGGAATTGCGTGGGAATCGGGTGTCTGGGCTCGCAGGGGAGGTGGCGCTCAGCATCAGCGATGCGAGGGAGCCCTCAGCCCTTACCTCCTTCCTTTGTGGAGCCCCAGCCTGTGATGAAGCATCTGGCTCCTTCATGGAAGACATGTGAACTGTCCGGCAGACATATAGGTTTGATGGTGCTGCTGAACTGGACGGGCGTGTTCAGCTCGAGCAGAGCCACGTCGTAGTCCAGGCTGTAGACGTTGTAAAAAGGGTGCTTGTAGATACGCAGTATTTTCTCCATTTTGCCATCGATGCCACTCAGGAAAGGCGTTCCTAGAAAGGCCACCCACATTTTGGGGTCACTGTAACTGCAGAAAGACAGCAAACCTGGCTGTTAGGAGCCTGGCCTCACAAGGGGGGGGCGTTCCTCTGCTTGGGGGGCTGGGATGCGCTACGGACACACCGTGTCAGGGCAGGACCCCCGCCTCCATCACCCTGTGGCCATCACCCAGGCTTCGCTGGAATAGGGAGTGCGTGCTTCCAGTGGGGCACAGCATCCCAGCCACGGCGCTGGACTGCGAGGAAGGGGGAGGGCGGGTGGGCTGGCGGGAGCACGGCCAGGAGCCAGGTGGCTTCACTAGCCCATCTCAGACTTACATATCAAAGCAGTGAGCTGCAGAGAGCAGCCACCGGTCGGTGATGAGGACAGCCCCACACTTGTGCTCCTTCCGCCGAAGCCAGAGGCTGACTTGCCAGGGCCATTCTCCTCGAGCTGCGGTGCTGCCACCCACGATCTTGCTGAAGGCCAGGGCAGCTGTGAAGCCGCAGTCTGGGACAGAGGAACGGGCACCGGGGGTTGAGGTGACCGTCGCCAAAGGGGCCACCCGCCCTCCTTCCACCCCCAGTGCCACGGGGCAGCCTTCTGGGGAGACACGCAGGGCAGCTGGATGTGGTGGGTTGAGTTCACCCGTCTGAGACAAGGCTTGGCACACGTGGGACCTTGTCCGAGATCCCACCTTGCAGGCGTGCAGGGTGGGGAGATGGACTGGCTGAGCTGTCACACAGCAAGGAACGTGCGGTCCAAGGAGCACTCCTGGGGACACCCAGACATCTTCTGGCCCGCCATGCTGTGCAGAGCATCTCGCCAGCTTGGGCTGGCAGAACAACTGACCAGAAGGCCTGCGTGCTGGGCAAGGGGTTCTAATGTTTTATAGCATGGGAGAAGGGGCCACATTTTCGGGCGGAAAATTTGGATCCTGCTCATCCAGCTTTATCTTGTAATGCGTCTCCAGCAGACCAAGTAGGACCTGGACCACAAGGGGCTGGCCCAGACCCCCGGTGTGTGAGGTGGGGCACAGGACAGCCCATGGGCAGCTGGTGGGTGTCACTGGGGAGCCTGGGCAAAGCCGTGAGGCTGCAGAGCCGTACTTACCGCAGTTACGCTCATCGAAGCCATTGCTGCAGTCAACGATGCCATCGCATTCCGGGTTTTCCTTCCCGATACAGACCTCGCTGGAACACTTGAAGGTGAGGCTGGTACAGGGCACCACTGGAAGGCAATAACCCACGGCTTGCTCAGCACCCTCTGTGCTGGGGCTGGAGGTCTCCTACCACCATGGCAATAAATCTATCGTCAGTTTTACCTGGAGTTTGGGTGGGCTTGGCAGGCTCGGTGGTTTGCAGCGCTATGGAGGTTTCTTTCATGGTTGTGGTTGTCTTCGAGCCCAGGGTGGTTCTGTCGATTGGACTTGGAGCTGCTGGGCTGGGCTGCTGGGTGGGGACGGCTGCAGTAGGAGTTTGAGCAATGGCTGAACTGGAAGGGGTGCCTGTGCCGGGACTGGGCAGCTGCGAGATGGTGTCCAGGATCCAGTCTTTGAGTTTGGTGATTCTGGAGTACACACCAGGCTTCATAGCCTGGGCACAGCCAATTCCCCAGCTCACAATGCCAGCCAGATAAAACACTCCTGGGGTCACCTCACAGGCCAAGGGTCCACCTGAATCCCCCTGAGGAAGAAGCAAGGAGGCTGCTCAACCCAGTCTCCCCAGGAGAGATCAACCTGCAGCTGCGTGGAGGACTCCGCCAGCCCCAGCCCCTTCCTCGCCCAGTCCATCGGGCTGTCCTGTGTGCAAGACAAGAACATGCCCAGGCTGAAACCAGGGTCAGCGGGCTCCCCCTGGCAGCACGGACACGGGGCGCATCTCTCACGGACAGTAACGGCTCCCGACAGCCCCCTCCCACAAGGAGGGACAGCCACCAGCAGCTGCCACTGCCTCGCTGCCACAGGAGGGGACACACGTCATCCAGGACTCCAGTCTGGCCAGACGGAGCGGTGGGACAGTTGGTTTAAGTCACGCTCAACTTGATGGAGCTTTATTTACTTTTAAAAGCAGCGGGCTGAGGTTTTTGAGCTAAGGGACGCGTGGCTTGCAGCCTGGCCACCGCAGGTCGGTAAATCCGGAGGATGTGCTGAGCTGTGTTAGCCCAGCTTTCCGGAATGATTCACAGAGGAATCCCGCTCTTACCTGGCAAGAGTCTGTCCTCCCCTCCAGGAAGCCAGCGCAGATCATTCGGTCGGTGAGGGAGAAGTTATAGAGGAAGTTGCAGGTCTCCTGGTCTATGATGCCCACCGAGGCTTTCTGCAGGATCTCGGGCTTGGTGGCTGCACGAAAACCACGGGGTTAGCGAGTGCAGCAGAGGGAAGCGCAAACTAAGGGCTTTTAGACTGACCAAACGTGTATTTCAAGAAAACAGGCTCTAACCCCGGCACATGGGGTTGAGTCCTCTCTGAGCTGCCCCCGCTCACCCCAGGGTGCAGCTCCACGCCTGCGCAGAGGATGCTGCATGCAGGCGGCACGTCCCCGTCCCTGTGCCAAGCACCTTGCGGGTTCCTGGTCCTGCTGCCAGGGGGACACGTGCCACCCTTCAGGCCTTCTCCCTGCAGCGGGAGCGTTGCTTTTTCTAATTGCTTGGAACATCTTTGTGGCTGAGTGTGGTGACTGGGGCCGACACGCCACCCTGCCAGACCTACGGCAGGTGCGAGGCATCGCCCCGCTCTTGCTTAACGTGGGAGAACACCCGAGGGGAGCCCAGCAGGTTTCTCCTGGCTCCTTCTCTCCATTTTCTTGTTTGCTGGTGGCTCCTAAATAACTGCGGTTTAAGGCAGTGCTCGGTGTGCCCTTATTCGCGTTTTTCTGTCAGTTCCTGACTGTCCCCGTTACTGTCCCTTGTCCTGTACGCTCCCAGGACTGTCTGGGTCTGTCACTGCTCCAGAGCAAACCAACTGGTAATGCGTCACTGCTTACCATTCCCTTCCTGGAGGTCACCCCATCCAGAAATGAGGCATTTCTTGCCAACGGGAAACTTCTGCGCAGCAAGTGGAAGACAGATGGGCTGGATGTACTTGTTGAAGACAAGAGGTCTTGCCAGCTCTAGTACCGCCACATCGAAATCCAGAAAAACAGGGTCGAAGAAGGGATGCTCGATCACCCTTGTGACATTGACCTTCACTGCATTCCCATCGGTTCCATTTAGTGACGTTGTTCCCATGTAGGCTTCGATCTCCTCCGGATTTGTCCTGCAAACACACGATCCCAAACACACATACGCCTGGCATGAATCCTGACATTTAAATTGCGGACAACTTTAAACGATCGGTGTTTGAAACCTCCCTTTACCAAAGCCTCACACAGAGGAGCAGCGCTGCTAAGTCAGGCCCACAGACCAGCTATTTGTGATTTCAGAAGCGTTCTGGCACACAGACCGTGTAGGTCTTGATGGATTTGGGGGTTCTGTTTGGGTTTTCCTAGAGTTGTGGTTTATTCCTTGGTTTTTTTTCAACACCATGTCCCTTTTAAACATTTGGTTTCATGAAATTTATGAAAAAAATGCTCCCTTTTGATTGTCTTACACCTGCTCTTGGTGGTTATTGGAGATCTTAGAAAAGCAACAAGGCGGCATTCCCTAACCACTGTGCCCTTTGTAGCCCTGCCGTCCCTGTCACGCACCCCCTTCCTCCCCAGTTGTCCCAGTCTGATCCATTTGGTCGTGCCCGTTCCGATGCTGCTCCACACCCAGCTCATCCTCATCTTGTGCTGGCCTTCTGGCGATGTCATGCTAGCACTGCTTGCAACGTTCAGGATGTCCCTGTGCTGGGCATTACCAGGAACTGCTGTTTTCGTGGCAATACCCACAGTATTTCTGACCCCTTTAAAGCTGCTGGAGACCCGTGACCCTCTGCAGACAGACAGCACGTGCTGCTTGCTTGCCCTGTGCCTCACGTCAACGCTCGCCTACCTTGCATTTCACTTTATTGCCCAGCTATTTGATGCATAAGGTTGTCTTGAAACTCCTCAGTTAGTCCCCCACCTTTTCTGCCTTCGGCAATTTTTATTCTTGACGTTATCCTCTTGCTACTCATTTCTTCATCTAGATTATTTATAAATCTGGGCTTGGGCTCTCACAAGTTTAACAGAACTACGGAGGATCGAACTGACCATCTTCCCTTTAACAGTTGATGACGTGTCTCTTATTTCATATATTACATATATTACAGCCAGTTTTTAAGGTTAAATTTCTTAAAGCAGCTCTCTTGTGGCACCACTCCTTTTCCACCCAGTAGATGTGTTGCCCTTGCTCCCTGCCCTGGCTGCTTTAACCTTTCCCTGCCTCACCCCAGCCTCCCCACAGAACCCCTTTTGCTCTGAATCTCTAGCTACAACAGGTAGTAACGTCCAGCCAACGTGTAGCCTTGGTTCTGCCCCGGGACTGGATTCTGCCCAGCTCTGGGGCAGGGGAGCTGGAGGAGCAGTGCGAGCAGCATCGGACTCTTACTCGTTGAAGCAGTGAGCTGCCGACAGCAGCCAGCGGTCCCCAATGATGGTGGCTCCACAGAAATGCCTCGAGTCTTCCTTCAGGCTGACTTGCCAGGGGATCTCTCCTCTGGAAGCATCTGTTCCTCCCACGATCTTGCTGGGTTTAGAGAACCCAGGTCGTCCTCCACACTCTGAACAAAAGCCAAAGCATGACATGTGAGCACCCCTGGCAGAAGACAAGCAAGGAGAGACTTTGCTCTCTCCAACCAGTAAGTCTGAGCGGGGACAGATGTGAGGGACCTGCCCAAGCTGATTGTGGTGGTCTCTGATGGTGGCTGCGCGCAGCCGTACGCGGGCTTTCACCCCCGCTGCTGCTCTGCATCTTGCTCTGGGCAAGTCCTTAATCCTCTGCCTTTCTCGAGGGCAATCAGCAGCTCTGTGTCTCTGAGCCTCGCCATTCCAGATTAAAAGTTAAACCTAAATTTAGCTTTAATTTAAATTTCCACAGGTTCACTTGTGGATGTGCCAAATTTAGTCCCCGGTCCTTGGAGCAGACCCGCTTACGCAGCAAAATTACACGTTCAGTTGCATAAGCAAAGGAGCCCACAGGACCCATCCACGCAGGGGCTGAGCGCCTTTGCCCGGCTGCTCTGGGCTGAGCCAGGGTACCCACAGTGTCACTTGTGCCTGGGCAGGGTTGTGTGGGTCACCCTGCTGAAGGACACTTTGGCTGAGCAGAATAACGACCCCGACATGTGGACCCACACCAGCCATCCCTCCTGCCGAGGGGCGCCCACCCGCTGGGTGCTCGTACCTGGTGGTCTCGCTGCCGTCACCGCCCTGGTGGCAGCTGGGGCTGCTGGAGTGGTGGGGATTGCACCGGTGGTGGTGGTGGTCTCGAGCTCTTCGGAGCCGGGCGCATTACTGTTAGTACTGGAGGGGACCTGAAGGGCAGTGTGGGCTGCGGCAGGGAAGGCAGAAATAGCATCCAGGATCCAGTCCCTGAGTTTGGTAACGCGTGTGTAAACCCCAGGCCGCCTGGCTTCAGCACATCCAATTCCCCAACTCACGATTCCCGCCAGGAAGAATTTGCCAGATGGTTCTTGGCAAACCAGGGGGCCACCAGAGTCACCCTACAAGAGAAGCCGGACGGTGAAGTCTCCTTGAGGATGCTCCGAGCTGGCCCTGGCCACCCTCTGCACTCCTCTGCCAGCCCAGGGGTCTCCATCCCCGTGTGTCCCAGCTCACCTCTGCTTTCACCCAGTCTAGTGATGAGTGAAGCATCTCCTGTGCTGCCCTTTGGGTGCTCCTGTGTGGGCACATTGTCCTGCTGTTAAGCAGTAGCCCTGTGCCCTTGATATGCCAGAAGACAGCAAGGACATCCTCCATAACATCTAGGGTAAGCATTTCTACTGGTTTAATCATTTGTTAAACTGCTGCTCGTGAAGGTTAAGCCCAGCAGCCCTTGAACAGCCTGATGATGGGTGTTCACTGCGTGACAGGCAACCCACGGAGACCATGCTCAGCTTTGCATGATGTTTTCTTATTTTGGCCTCTGGTTCCCTGGTCCTGTGGGGCCACACGAGTGTCACCGATGTAGGACATGTGGTGCCTGTGGAGCTGGCAGTGCCTCCTGGGGGTTGGATTGCTCTAGGTGAGTGGGTCACCTTCATCATCCAACCTTCAGTCTTCCATTCCTGGCCACTTCTCTGGTGGTTGTGCTGCATCCGATGCAGAAACATGACGTGCTACCACCAGAGAAGTGCAGTTTTGCTCAGTTGGTGGATGTGAAGGGCCCTGCCAGACCACAGGGACAGCGGTGGAGACCACAGCCCTCCTCTTCCTCCCAGCACTGCCCCTCTCCCAGCTCGCTGGGAAAGGCAGGATTTTCTCCAGCTGAGCACCTGCAATTCCAGGTTGGATAAAGCCTAACTAGGGAAAACACCAAGCTGCGCACCAAACCCTGTTGTTTACGTTTTAGTTTCCACTGCTGCCCTTTGCCATCTGGATTTTGATCTGGGGACCTGCCATGGGTACACTGGTAGCACCAGCCCCGATTCCAGCTCAGCCAGGGGAGAAAAGCGATTCAATAGCCCAAAGCGCCCCTTAAGCAGCCCCGAGCACTAGGGAACATGTCGTCAGTTTTGCCTTCTGCAGCCCCAGACCTGGGTCCAAGGCATGGCCTCAAGCCTTGCGGGGGGACAGTAACTGGTGTCAGCTCCGGCTGCTGGACGTGCTGCCTGTGCATACTGGGAGGGAAAAGACGGGTGCAGGGAGGGGTGCCGGTTTCCCTGGGCACAGCTCACCTGGCAGGAGTCAACCTTCCCCTCCAGGTAGCCAGCACACATCATCCTGTCCGTGAGGACGTGGCTGTAGAGGCTGGAGCACAGCGTCTGGTCCAGCAGCTCCACCGTTGCTTTCTGCAGGAACTCAGGTTTCACCACTGACGTAGAGAGGCGCAGCCATGAGCCGGCGGCGGGACCCGTGTTACAGCCCACCCCAAGCCCACCCCAGTTCCCCGGTGCCCCCTACGAGGCTCACCCCCCACCGTGCTCTGCTTACAGAAGTCCTCCTTGAGGTAGCCCCAGCCAGAGATGAGGCACTTCTTGCTGGTGGGGAAGTGATGCCGAGCGTCCGGCAGGCACACGGGCTGGATGTACTTCGTGAAGGTCACGGGTGTCTTCAGCTCCAGCACGGCCACATCGTAGTCGGCCGTGTCAGTGTTGTAGGAGGGGTGGGGGATGATGCGGGCGATGCCCATCTTCACTGCGCTGCTGTCTGAACCTCGCAGGGAGGTGGTCCCCGTGTAAGCTGCCCACATGGCTGGGTCCTGGAACCTGGAAGAGAGACAGCGGGGACCACGTGAGCCCGCAGCCACAGCATCACCCCGCACACCAGCGCTGGGGTGCTGCCTCCCACCCCTCCTGCCGCCCGCGCCAGGCAGGAGCTGCCACGGCTCCGTCGGGGATGGGGAATTGGCCACAATGGAGCAGCCTGGTACAGCGGGAGCCCCAGCGCAGGGGTAACGGCAGCATTTGGAGCCGGGGCGGAGGGGAAGGTAGCGTGCTACAGCTTACTCAGCAAAGCAGTGAGCGGCAGACACCAGCCACTTCTCGGTGAGGATGGCGGCACCGCAGAAGTGCTCGTTGTTCTCGCGCAGGCTGACTTGCCACGGGAACTCCCCTCTGGATGCCTCCGAGCCTCCGACTATCCTGCTGGCGGTCTGCATGGCAGGGCGGCTGCCACAGTCTGGAAGGGAGGAGAGAGCCACACATCGTGGTGGAGCAGCGGGACATTGCCGGGGATGTCAGCGGGTTTCACCCACAGGCTGGGAAAAGAGCACTGCAAAGCACCGGCTCATCACAGCATCCTCCCTGAAACTCTTCCAAACCAAGAAATTCTGGGAAGAAGTATCCCAGTTAGTTTCACAGGCTCAGCCACTGCCTCAGGATCTGCTCCCAGCAGCTGGCAGGCACGTGGCACTTGCCCAGATGTCAGCCACCAGGAAGGTGGCCCTTGCCATGACCCTTCGGAGCTGGTGGTGGGACCAAGGTGTTCCTAGGGCACAGTTCCCCTCATCTTGATGCCGATATCTACCACCAGCCTGACAAGGTGTGCCGTGTCCTTGGCTCTCCTCCGGTGCCCAGAAGCCAGTGGTGTTACAGCCACCACAGTAGCTGTGACCCATCCCCCCTGCCCAGGGGACCTGCTGCCAGAGACCCCCCCCTGCTCCCCCCATCAGGGGTATCAGCACAGTCCCGGCCATCACGCTCATGGGTTTCTTTCCACACATGCTGGGTCTTGTGACAAGTGACCATGTGTCACTCGTGTCTTCTGCAGCCCTTCCAGCCACCATGTCCCGGCTTCCCCAGGGACAAGTGCCCCAGTGTCCTTGTCACTGCCCTGGCAGTGCCCGGAGCCGGGAGCGGAGCACGCCTGGTTGAGCTCACAAGAGGAAAGGAGCGCAGAGCCCTGGACCGCCGGGTTACGAACAAGATGGGGCACAAACACCTCTGGTATCTGCTGCCAGGCCAGCGGCGAGGAGGAGGAGGCCACGGGTCAGGCTGCGGAGCACAGCCAGGGGGGCTGGGGGGGGGGGGCTCTTACCTGATCTCAGCCCAGCTCTGTGGGGAGAAACCTCACCGGGACCTGTGGAGCAGGGAAGGAACGGGCATCAGTGAGGGCATCCCGGGACTGCGCTCCCACGGGCCGCACTGCTCCTGCGCCAGGCTGGCAGAGCTTCTCCTCCTGCCTGGCCACGGTGGGCCCTGTCCCACAGCCACTGGGGAGCTCCTCACCCAGCCCCTTTCCCCAGTTTGCTCCACCACGGTGCCCAGCAGAGGAGCAGCTGCCTCCAGCCCTGCAGGCTCGTGGGGTGATCCCGTGTGGGGCGGCACTCCCCACAGCCAGCACGGGAGCAGGCAACAAAGCCGAGGCTCTACAGGGCTGCTGCCTAAAGCCAAGGGGTGCTCATGCACCCCCCTTTGGGCTGCACAAAGCTCCCCAAGACCCAGGGAGCTGCGGGGAGCGCAGGGGGAACTGCAGAAGAACCCACACCTTCATGTTTTCCAGGCACAGGGGTTTTTTCCCTAAATCTGCTGGACCAGGAGTCCTACAGCCACGTGCAGCCCCACAGGCACTGCACCAAGGCACATCCCCGGCCAGGCTGTTTCAGGATAACTCAAATATGAGAAATATCTACCTAAGCAGGAATTACTGCTACAACCCTGAGGACTAAGGGCTGCTCGTAGGTACAGACAACCCAGCAATTAACCTCCCGGAGCTTCTGCTCTTGTCCCTCAGGCTGGTTCCAGGTGCTCCACGAAAAGCCAAAGCAGCTGCAATTTAGGCTCTGCTGTTACTGCGGGCACCTGGGGCTGCTCCTGACGGCCAGGGAGCATCCTGACAGCACCAGCCTTGGGGGGGAGCTGGGGTCCCCCCATGGATTGCTGTTGGGCTACCAGCAAGATCTAGCCATGTTTCTGCTGCAGTCTCGTGAAGCTGGTAGCACCTGGGTACCAGGCACAGCACCTCCTGTGGCTGCATCCAGCACCCCTGCTTCCAACATTGGTGCTGGGCAGCTGCGGTGGCTGGGCTACCTGAGACACAGGTCGTGGCTTTGCTGGCGTGACCTCCTGGTGCCACCAGCACCGCGCACCTCGCTCGAGTTGCCCAACACCTGCGGCAGGAGCGTACCTGTAAGGGAAGCTGAGGATATAGTCCCATAGGCAGCCAGGGAAAGCCCTTGCTTGGGCAGGGCAGCCACCAGCCCATGCCTGAGAGCCTCCTCCTCCATGGTGGAGCTCAGCGGGTGGGAATCCTGAGGGATGAAGTGGAGGCGGAAATGGACGATCACGCTCGAGTTTCCATTCCTGCTGGAGAAAAGGGAATTGATGGGTCCATTGGCTCCACAGCCTGGCCAAGGGACAAGCTCTTGTGCTAGCTACTGCCTGCAGGGAACCCAAACTCATAACTTCAGGCACCGGTTTCTCTGGAGATGCGCTCTGGCCTGAAATGGCCATTTGCATTTTTTTTCTCTGGCCCAAAGTTCAGCTTTAGTTGAACAAAGCCATTTTCCTCTGCCTTTCTGACTGCATTTCCAAATGAAAGAAGCCAGAACATTGGTGCAATCCTAGAAGAAAATCCAGCCTTGACCAAAGAAGCAGTTCCTCTTTGCAGTGGCTTTGACCAAGGACAGAGGTGTGAGCTCACCTTGGTGGGGCTGCTCTGAATGCCCTGGACCTGCTGCTGGCAGCTGCCTGCGCACACTCACCTGTAGCCCAGGATGGTGCAACCGGTGCAGCTCCAGTCCAGCTGGGAGTCCTGGAAACTGGACAGAAACTGCAAAGCAAAGAACAACGGTCACACACCTACCAGGTAGAAGACCCCAGGAGGTGGCACTGGGTGACGCAGGACGCTGGAGCATCTCTTGTCCCGGCAGGTAGCAGGAGCACCCGTGTTCAGCTCAGGTCACCCTTTTCCACCCGGGCTCAGCCCTGGGGCGCTGCCGTGGTCTTTCCCAAGTCTTCTCCTGGCCATCCCAGACCAACTCACCAGCCTCTCGAGAGCAGGCGTCAGCACCCTGTAGTAGTCCGAGTTCTCTGCCTGCAAGCTGCTGTTGAACGCGATCCCTCGCAGCTCCACTGTGTGCTCAAAGCTGGTCTCCACCGCAGGGTGCCAGGCTGCCGGGGGGGGGGGGAAGGTGTCTTGTCAGGGCCACCAAGGCTACATGCAGGTTTGGGGCCGGAGCTAGCTGTCCTTGCTGCCTGCTTTGGACCACGAGCCTCACCACGTCCTTTACACCCCCCTGGACTGAGCATCTTGCCCGTCCCTGACCACCCCATGGCCGGGGGTGCGCCCTGCACACGCCATGGCAGCACCCGGCACCGAACTGACCTGAGCTCGAACATGGTGGGGTTTTGTCGAGCCTGAGACAAAAGTCCATGAGCAGGTGGGTGCAACGTGGCCATGCAACCCCAGGCGGGGCCCATCCTTGCAGGGACAGGCTGGGGAGAGGCGCGCTGGGTACCAAACTGGGTGGCACTGCAGGATGGTGCTGTACCCCCTTGAGCCCCCTCCTCCCCAGGTTAAACTCCCCCAGGTCCCTCAGCCGCTCCCCACCCGACAGGTGCCCCAGCCCCTTCCCCAGCCCTGGACACGCTCCAGCACCCCTGTGTCCTTCTTGCAGCGAGGGGCCACAAATGACCCCAGGGCTCCCAGTGCAGCCCCACTGGTGCTGAGCACAGGGGGATGATCACTGCCCTGGCCCCGCTGGCCAGACCATTTCAGACACAAGCCAGGATGCCGTTTGGCTTTCTTGGCCCCCTGGGCTCCTGGCCACCTTGGCCACGCTGCCGGCTCATCTCCAGCCGGCTGTCGACCAGCACCCCCAGTCCCCTTCCCACCGGGCAGCTTCCCAAGCCCGCAGCGCTGCGTGGGGCTGGTGTGACCCCAGTGCAGGACCCGGCACGGAGCCGTGTTGAACCTCATCCAGTGGCCTCAGCCCAGACCCCCCTGCAGAGCCCCCTGGCCCCCAGATCAGCATCCCCCACAGCTTGGTGTCATCTGCAAACTGAGTGAGGGGGCACTCGACCCCCTCGCCCAGACTGTTGATAAAGCCATTAGAGAGGGCTGGGAGCCCTGCAAGCACCCAGTGTGCCCAGCACCAGCAGGATGTGACTCCATCCACCACCGTGCTTCTCCCCCAGCCAGCAGCACTTCCACCGCAGCGTGAGCAGCCCATTTCCCCAGGAGATGCTGTGGGAAACCCTGTCAAAGGCTTCACTAAAGCCTCCAGACACCATCCGCAGCCTGCCCCGCACTCGCTCAGCGGGTCACCTTGTCCCAGGAGACCAGGGCAGGAGGCACGGGAGGAACACAGCATACATGTCCCACCGCAGGTGAAGTGCTTTACAGCCAGATATTCAGAACACAACCTGATGACAGGCCTTGCAGCCTGTGGGGGGGGAGGGGGGGGCGGAAACTGACCACATCTTGTCCACAGCAGAAGGCTTTTGAGGGTTTTTGCTACGAGCACTGTGAGTTGTGCAGACCATTTCTTTTTCGGAGCAGATGAACTGAAAGAACATACCCGGTGGCACACTCACCCAGCAGGATCCCCAGGCAGAGGGCTGTCACGCTGCCCACCACGCCAGCGGCGATGGTCACCATCCACCACGGCTGGCAGCTGGCCCTCGGTCCCCTTCTCTGGGTGCCTGGCACCGGCTTTCTCTGGTCCATGCTTCCCCAGCAGCTCTGCAGGTGGCCTCTGATTAAAAAAAAAAAAAAAAAAAAAAAAAAGAGGAGGAAAAGGACAAGACTGGGATGAAATGTCATGTGCCAGACACGGTCACCCCAGGAGCTCCAACTGGTGCGTTATTGGCAGTAAAAGGACAGTCACGCACAGCATCCCCTGAACATGCCTCAGGTTTTACTAATACAGCCAGGTTGTAGGACCTGGAGACATCAACCATGGTGGCACCTCCATGCCTGGTTCCTCTTCCCATTCCTCCTCAGAGGCCACCACTGAGCATCACCGTGTCCGCTGTGGGTACGAACCCACCTGATGCCTCTGTGTCTGTGCAGGCACATTTGGTGACACCAGCTCTGGCTGGGTGCTGAGCCAGTGTCCCAGCACCACAGCCCTTGCCCTGTGGTCAGGACAGCACATGGCACCAGCTCCTCAGCAGGCAGCCCCCCAGGCTGGGTTTCAAGGTCCTGCTGGCTGTGATGCCCGGTGAACTGGTACGGCAGCTCATGGCACAGGGAGCATGCACCAGGCTCGGCATCTTGGCTTATCTCACCCCCAGTAAAGAGCCTAAGAACAACCAGTGTCACCAGCAGGGCTTCGGTGCTGCTCAGGAGTGATGGAGCCGCAGGAGCAGGCAGAACAGTGAAGCTGGGAAGTAGGACATTTATCTGAGAGGAACCTACGTGCCTGCATCAGGCTGCGGTCGCATCCCGGGACACGGAGCTGCAGCCTGGAGAGAGGGGCCTGCCCGGGACTCCGGCTGGTAAATGTACCAAAGTCCACTGGTACTTGGAAAGCACTGGAAAACCTCAGGAATCCTTGGCTGCTTCTACTGGACCATTCTGCCCAGGCTGCCTATATCCCCACGGTATACTTTATATGGATTAAAAGTGGTTAAATAATACACCTTGTCCTGTTGTGTGATGAGGCAGGTGCGAGGGTGAGGTTTCATGTAGAGCCCGATGCTATTCCCTATTTTTGCAAGCATCGCGAAGGAAATATAAAATCACAGCCAGTAAGTTCAGCAGGTGACAAATCTCACTACAGCCTTTAGCAGAGAGCTCCAGTGCGTGGCCACGCCGAGCAATTAGTACATGCTTTAATGACAGCTACGCTGCTGTCCTGATGAGCAGCCTTCCCTCCCCTGTGGCCAGCACTGGCACTGGTGCTTCCAGTGCCTCCAGTATTTTGCTTCAAGTGGTACAAAAGTCCTGCACAGCACCCAAAGCCCCTTCCAGTGATCCTTCCTGCCCCCTGAGGTCAACCCAGCGGTCTCTGCCGGACTTGTTCCAGTAGGTTGATACCTTTCACGCACCGAAGATGCTCAGATGGGACACGGTACTCCCGACGTGACCCCAGAGGTGCCAAACCCAGGGCACTTCACCTTGGCTTTCTGCCTGCCCTCTTGCTAGCACCAGCCAGCCTGTGGTTGACCTTCTTTTGCACGGCAACAACACCTGGACACCGGTAGGAATGGGAGAGCCTGGGATCTGCTTTATCCACAGTCGTTCCAGCATCTGGACTTGAGTCGAGTTAGTTTTTGAAAGAAGCTTAACGAGAGCAGAAGGGGCACCGATCTCCTCCGGCCCTAAAACTGGGTCAATATTCCTCCCTTACAGGTCAGAAGAAGACACACAACCCTTCCCTTCAGACTGGCCAAGTCCATTTCAGACAATTTGGTTGGTCAGAGTTGAAATACGGACGATCCAGCCTTCTTGGCCAAAGGTCCAAGGTGTCTAAGGACTCAACCTCTGCCTGCTGGGAAACCAGATTTACGGGTCACACCAGAAGCACCTGAGCAAATTAACCTCTGAGACTTACCCTGCCTAGATATCGAGAGCTTCAGGAACACAAAACCCACCCAGCTTTTCCTTCCACGGTCCCAAACTCCGTCCTGCTGAGGGGCATCGCGCCCGGTCCCTCCTGCGCTGGCCATTCCCACCAGTTCCCATGCTGGCTGATGGCACGGACTGGTCTGTGATGGAAAACTGTGGAGGAACAGCATTTTCTAATGGAAACACATGTAGCCGTGAAAGAGAAGGAGGCCGAGCAGGACCCAGGATGCCGCAGCGACTTTTTTGCAAGAGCTTTTCAGTGTTTTCCAAGAGGCGTCAGCAGCTCTTTAAACTGAAGCTTCGAGATAAAGAGATTTTAAAAGGTCATTTCATTGTGAGGCCAGAGACAGAGAGAAACGGGAGAGGAAGGGAGAGTCTGTCCAAGACACCTCTTTTTTTTTTTTCCAACAGCCCTCCAAATATTCTTTGCCAGCCGTAACTGAGCCCGCCGGCGGCCCTGGGGGCCCCTCTGTTTTGCTGACAATATCTCCGTTTGACAATTCAGCTCTGGCTAAGAGGAGACGGGTAGGAAACACTCTCGCCAGTGGTCCTGGTGACCTGAATGCATACAGATGAGCGATGCTTCCTCCGCTCTTTCAGCGGGTTTTGGAGCCACCGGCTCTCCAGCAGGATGCTGAACCGGGGAGCTCAAAAATCCAGCCCAGATACGCTGACCTGTTGTGGCCTGGCTGTCAGTGTGCTTTAAAGATTGGACCACGGCATCTGAGGGAAAAAAATTAACATCACAGACAAAATCGGCTACGGCCGGGGGTTATTTTGACAACACAAGTTAGACTGGACTAAACCTGGCTGCACATAGAAAGTCGTACTACAACAACAGGGACAGGGGACCCTCGGAAGAAGTTCCTAGTCTTGAGTGCAGGGGCACTTTAACTGGAAAAAACAGAATATTTGGAGACAGAGAATCTTCTGCTCCCCAAAAACAATCAAAACCTGTCTTCTTTGCTCTCCCTTTTAGCGTAAGGACAGTTTGTTTTCTTTTGGTGTGAGCGGTGCGAGTTAAAAAAGAATTAAAGAGCTGTGTAAATGGAAAACCCAACCTGCAAGAGCAAAATAGAGGATAAGGACCCTCTATAGACACAAAACGGAGCTGAACGCACGCGGGAAAACATTGCTGCGTGAAATCAGATGAGCAAAAAGTAAATTTCGGTGGTGAGAAATTAGGGGAGTATTAACAGTCAGAAGAGCACAAACTTCCAGGAGGAATGTTGAGAAGGAAAAGCACATTTACCTTTTTTTTTGTCAGATTATGAATTATGAGCGGTTATAAAATACGATGCCCCTGATAGCGAAGGGGGGATGACGGCATGACCTGAGAGGGTCGTTCCAGTCCTTTCTTGTGAAGTTTCTTCTTGCTGCTGGAGAGAGTCAGCAAGAACCGTCCTGTGAAAATAACCACCTCCAGCCATCCCTAGGGATCCGCGGGACCCCTGGGAGATGGTCACCATATCTGCTCTTCCCTTTCTTGGCAGCTCAGGGTTTGTTTTCTCCACCAGAGCCTGGATTTAGCTCCAGGACAGCCCTGCATCATCCCATAGGATCTCCCTGGAGGATGTACTTTACTTCTCGACCGCTTCAGGCAGGGAAATTCCAAAATATAAAGCGGAATGGCACAAACATCCATTTATCCGTAATATTTCTCCTAATTAGCCAAACCATCGCTGACACCCGCTCTTCTCGTCAAGGAGGAGAAGAAAGCAGGTGTGTGTGAGCACACGTGGGGGGGTGAGCACACATGTGTGTGAGCACATGTTGGGGGGTGAACACACGTGTGTGTGAGCACATGTTGGGGGGTGAACACACATGGGGGGGTGAGCACATGTTGGGGGTGAGCACACGTGTGTGTGAGCACACGCATGCACTCGTGCAGCAGGTGGGGGACACGCCACGTGCAGGAGCAGCAAGGGGACACGGCAGGGCCACTGTAGGGACGGATGTCCTGGGTGCCCCCTCCCCGGACACAGACCCCAGCCTCACCATGGCAGTTGCACCCTGTTTGGCTCCGTGAGCCCCGTGGCGCATGGGCCAGAGCACAAGACTGCTCCGCACAAATCCTGCTGGTTCCTGGCTTCAGGTGGAACCCAGCTTCTTGCAAAATGTGGCAGTTCCCGAGGTGCGAAGGCGACCTCCCCACGGCGTCCCCAGCCCCCCCAGGGAACAGGCTCGGGTGTTCTTCACCCATCCCCAGCCTCCTGTCCTCCACCGCACGGGTATTTCTCCTCCTTTGCCTTCGTGTGTCTTTCCGGTCACGGTTTCACCTCCTGAGGTCGCTCCTCTTGCCCCCCAGCCCTCTCCAGTCCTCCCTTCCCAAGAGGGATGCTCACCCCTCTGACGCTGCTTTGCCCCCGGCTCCCTCCTGCCCTTCTCCAGGGGCTGGTGGCCCCAGCACCACCAGGCTGAGCCTCTCGCCCGCTGACCATGGGGAAGAAGCAGGGGAGGAAGAGTGGAAAGCAGCAGAGGCACCTGTGTCTCCACGAGCCAACCCCAGGTACAGATAATGAGCCAAACCCCAGCGCCCCGACGGCAGGTCTGGGCTGTTCTGGAGCCTTGGTGCTGCATTTCCATCTTCCAGCACTTTTTTCTGATGCTATGGTTATAAAGGGCAGCCGACACACTGCAACCATTTAAATACTCATTTTTTTTATATATATATAAAGTGTTCGCTTTATCCCACACGAAGCAGGCAGCATTACAGGGTGGTCAGGTTCTCAGCGCAGCAACACAGTGTCTGCTGAGCCATCACAAGGGCGGTTGAAGGTCATGCCTCCACGTCCTCACCCAGACAAAGCCCTTGCGAAATGATGGCATCGGTATGAAAAATATGTGACTTGCCGGAGGGCGGATGACAAGATCAGCAGCAAATCCACCTGAGGAGCCTTTGGTCAGAGGGGAGCGAAGGGCTAATGACTGTGTCACCGAGATAAGGCTTGTGGCACTTCAGAGGAGCAATACAGCAGCGGTGTCACCTGCCTCCAGCAGGAGAAAGCCCAAAGGGAAAAAGCAGAGTCCAACGTGCCGCGCTCGGTGGGTTCCACCATTCCAAACCAGAGGCACCAGAACACCAAACCGCACCGGTGCCACCCAACTGCCGGCGTGAGCAGATGAGGGACGATGGGACGATGGCCGCCTGGGGCACGTGAGAGCAGAAGTGTGACCAGAGGAGATGCAGAGGTGTGGGGGTGCAAACGCGCCGGCTGGCGAGAACAGCCCAAGCCAAACATCCCGGCCAAAGTGGGGTCCAGCCGTGGGGTTCCCCTTACAGCTGGGGACCTGACTGCACCCAAACGGGGCTGAGCAACTTGTGGCAGCAGGCAGAGTATTTTGCGAGGGGAGTGGATGTAGAGCAAGAGGTGTCTGCTGGGTGCTGGCGCGGTGCAAGGACCCGTCAGCCCAAGAACCCCGTGCCAGTTCCCCCGTCTCACTCGAGCCCCACCCCCCCCCACCCAGGGCTGCACCGTGAGGGGGCTCCAGAGGAGAAAGGGAGTGTTGGAATAAAACTGCTGCGTCCTGGTAAGCCCGTACATCGTCCCTTAAATCTTCTGAGATGATGATATGCCATGAAAAAAAGCCCATGGAGAAACAGCAGCCAGCTGGTAGAACAGGTAAAGCAAGGACGGGACCGCTCAGCACTGCGCCAGGTGGAGCAATGACCTTCACCAGCAAAGACCCGCGGCTCGCAGGACCAGGGTCCTTTTCGGTGCACGTGGCACGAGCATCCCCTGCCACAAGAGTGGTCCCCTGAACCCAGCGCTGCGTTTCCTTAGTCCTTTGGCTTGATCCCATCTCCACCTTCCGAAATGGGACACTGATAGAGTGAAAACCCCAAACTGCTGCAGACAGAAGCTGCACAGACAACAGGAACATCAACACCCGAGAGATCGCGAAGGGGAGCTCAGCACTCGCACTCGGAGGAGGGACAATCAGTACTGAGGTAGATGAGCTCCGCCAGGATGATAAGGAATGATAAATAAGGAATGATAAATAAGGAGCCTTCTGATGAGGATGTGCCAACTGCTACAAGAAAATAAACCAGGGTAAAATAATTGTGGTAGTAGGAGATCAGCAACCTCCTACTCACATGGCCCCCACCAACAGGGTGGATCCCCCACTTGGGGATTGGCTGATAAAGAGATTAAAACCAGCCCAGTGGGCATGTGTAGAGTGGGCAGTAAGGAAGGGTGCATCCTTAACTAGCAGATGTTTTAAGATAACAGAAACTAAACAACAAAGACTGCTAACGTATGCAAAGATAAACAAAAACTTCAGGTAACTGCCCAAGATGGTGAAAAGTATGTCTTGAAGTGGCGCCAGAGGGAGGAGATGCTGAATTTTCAGAAACCTTACATATATGCATGACTTTGTATCACAGATACATGCATGACTTGACTTTGTATCATGCTTGTGGGAACGATGTGCAAATTCGGAAGCGCGACCCCCCCTTGCGCCCAGCGCCGCAATAAACACACCTGCTTTGTAACTCCTCCAGCTGAGGAGCCTGATTCCACCCATCGACACACCGACCCCCCACCCCCCACATCAACGTGTAGCTGCATCTCAAAGGCTACACCTCACCCTCGAGCAGAAAACTTCACTCACCGAAGAGGCTGCAGACCCAGGGCTGAGGACACCTCCTTCCTATCGAGGGCAGCGAGCCAAGCACCCCCAGCACTGTCAGCCTCCCTCCCGAGCACCAGCAGCCTGCAAGGAAATAAATCCTGGGGTGTTACAGTCCCGGCCGCTCGGTTTCCCAACAACCCGGAGCAGCTGCTCGCCCGCAGCGTTCCCCTCGGAGGTGCATCTGGCTCAGCGGCAGCGCTGCTGCCAGCGCGCCCGCGGACACTGTGCGAGCCTTGTTCATTGTCCTGCTCGGGCTTCTCTCCCTTTACGAGTAAGAAGATCCTTCCCCTGCCTGCCAGCTCCCGCTCAGCTGGGACATGGCAGACAGGCTGAGCTCCCCGGCGCTTGCGGCGTCACTGGTGCCAAGGGCTCGGCCAGCATTCCCAGTCCAGCATCGTCGCTGGTGCCAAGGGCTCAGCCAGCATTTCCAGTCCAGCATCGTCACTGGTGCCAAGGGCTTGGCCAGCATTCCCAGTCCAGCATCATCACTGGTGCAAAGGGCTCGGCCAGCATTTCCAGTCCAGCATCATCGCTGGTGCCGAGGGCTCGGCCAGCATTCCCAGTCCAGCATTGTCACTGGTGCCAAGGGCTCAGCCAGCATTCCCAGTCCAGCATCATCACTGATGCCATGGGCTCAGCCAGCATTTCCAGTCCGGAGGCACTCGGCCCCCGGCTCTCCCTTTGGTCACAGGGCACATTTGTCCCTGCAATTACTTTTTAAACTTGTACTCATGGTTTACACGGTAGAATAAAGGCTGCCTGCCTCCCCCCGGCCGCGCTGGCTTGACAACTCAGTACAGGTGGTAAATCCCGAATACACCTGGGGAGTCTCCAGCATGCAAGAAGTGCCATTTCTGTCCCGCTGCTTCCCACCACAGCAGCATTAGAGAATTTGATACTTTTCAGCTCATGAATGGCCAAGAAGAAAAAACTCTGACGCTCATTTCCCTTAATGACAGCACACACACCCCTCGCACACTGTGTCCAGCCCTGTGCAAAAGCTGTGGGAGAACCCTTGATCCCGGTGAAGCTGGTGGCCACACGGGGACCAGAGGTTCTTGGAGGAACCGGGGCTAAAGCCGATGTCTCCTTATTTTGCAGATCATCCCATTTTATTCTGCCTTAGCAGCCTACAGACACCAAAGCAACATGTAAATTCCATTTTTTGTCCCTGGTGCCAGCCGTTGGCAGGTAGGCATCGCCGCTCACGGGCACGCGCCCCTGTGGTACCCCAAAGCCAGCCCTAACCTGCAAGGGATGCTCAGGAGTCACACGGGGAAACCAGCCAGCGACGGAAGGCAAGAGCCCAGTGGGCAACTGGGCAGCTTCCGAGTCAACGGGATTTTTGAGGCTTCGCAGGATGGAACGCAGGGACAGCGTCACCCGCTCCACCACTGCTATGGCCATGCAGAGCTCTGTGCAGCCCCTCCTGCCTGGGGAGACCCTCACCAAGCACAGGATGCTGGCACCCATGGGCTGCCCCAGTCCTGCACCCACCTGTGCTGCCCTGCTCAGCACTGTCACCCCTGGGACCACTCTTGCGCGGGATCCGGCGGGACGCGCCGGAACACTGGGGGCTGGCAGACAAGGGGGTGCAGAGGTGACAGCACCCGCGACCCCTTTCCTTCCACCACGGGAACAAAGCACCATCCGGCTGCAGGACCAGCTGCTTCAGCTGGGATGAAGGTGCCGTTCAGAGCCCGTGGCGGGGGCTGGATCGGGCCCATGCCAAGGTCCAAACTGCTCAGGGCCACGGCTGTGCCACGAGCGCGTTTCATGGAGCAACGATGTCGCTTGTTTTAGCGCTGAGGTCTGCGCTGCTGCTGGAACCGTGCTCTCCCACGCAGCGCCCCGAACTTTCTCACCAGAATATTTCATCGTTCGTTACAACTTTGGAACGACGCAGACCCTTCTCTGCACTTGGTGCTTAGCACAGAGGGTGCAGGGGTCACCCGCCACCCCCGCGCACCCCCAGGTGACATGGCAGGGACAGCAGACACGCTGGCAGTGATTTTGTCACCACAGACAAGAGTGCCATGTCCCCCAGAAAGGCGCTGCGGGGCACAGCGTGCCCCCACCCTCCCCCGAGTCATCGCGGGGTCCCAAGGGATCGACACCCACTACAAAGCGTTACCTGCACCCATTGCTGTCGGTGACCGGCCGGGGGGTCCCCAGGGGGCCGTACACCCCCCGAAACAAGCGGATCCCCCTGGGCCGGCCAAGCAGCGGCATCTCCCCGAGCCGGGCTGAGCCCCGCCCCGTAAGCCCACGGGGCTGCAGCCCCCCCCCCCAGCCTGGCAGCCTCGGAGCGCAGGGACACCCCCCGGAAAGGTGTGTGTGGGGTGAGGGGTCGCCCGAGCCCCCCGGCCCAGGAGCGGGGCTGAGGGACGGGGCCGGCGCTGCACCCCGGCGAGGGGGCGGCGGGGGTGGGGGGCGCAGGTGGGGGGTGAAGGGTGCGGGGGGGGGTGAAGGGTGCGGGGGGGGTGGGGGGGCGCAGGAGGGGGCCCGCGGGGCAGGAGCTGGGGGCAGCAGGGGGGTGGGGGGCGAAGCCGGGACCCCGGTGCAGGGGGTGGGGGGCGCAGGCGGGGGCCCAGGGCAGGGGACACCGCGCGGGGCAGCGCCCACACCGGGTGCGGGTCCCCCCCTTCCCGCACCAAGCGCCGCCGGCGGAGCGGGAGCCCCGGGCTCAGCAGCCCCGTTCGGGACCGGCCCGGACTCACCTGCGCGGCGGCTCCCGTGGCCACCGGGGGCTTCGCCCCCCGCCAGCGGCTCCCCCGGCGCGGCGCCTCCCCCGGCTCAGCCCGGGCCCGCCCGGGGCAGCGGGGGGTGGGGTGGGGTGGGGGTGGGGGGGGGAGGGGCGGGGGGCGCTGCCCGCGGGGCTTAAAGGCGCAGCCTGGGAGGGGGCAGCGTTCGCCCTGGCGAGCTGGTTTGGTGCTTCTCCGCGCGGCGGGCTTCAGATATTTTTTTTATTCGCCCCCCAACTACCTGTTGGAGCCGCGAGCAGGGCTGCCCCAGCTCCGGCTTCTCCCCCAGCCCATAATAAGTCTCTGCAGCTCACGGCACAACCCCCGTCCAGCTCAGCAGCCACCAGCGGGGGGGCAGCAACACTCGCTGCTGAGGTGCTGGTGGGCGCTGCCGGCAGCACGAGATCCACCCCCACCCCCCCATCTGGGACCTGTCAGCCCCGCCGGGGGCGGAGGGGGGGGCTCACGGGGGGGCGGGGGTCTCACGGGCAGCAGGCTTACAGGCAGCGGTGGGCTCACAGGGGGCAGTGGGTTTATGGGGGGTGGGCTCACAAGCGGTGGTGGGCTCACAGGGGGCAGTGGGTTTGTGGGCGGTGGGCTCACTGGTGGTGGTGGGCTCACAAGCGGTGGTGGGCTCACAGGGGGCAGTGGGTTTATGGGCGGTGGGCTCACTGGTGGTGGTGGGCTCACAAGCGGTGGTGGGCTCACGGGCAGCAGTGGGTTTGTGGGCGGTGGGCTCACTGGTGGTGGTGGGCTCACAAGCGGCAGTGGGTTTATGGGGGGTGGGCTCACGGGCAGCAGGTTTACAAGCAGCGGTGGGCTCACAAGCAGTGGTGGGCTCATGGGTGGTGGGCTCACGGGTGGTAGTGGGCTTACGGGCGGCAGTGGGCTCGCAATCAAAATTCAAAACGCCGTGTTTTCAAAGTACTGTCTTCGCCTGAATACAGTTCCTGCAAAAAGAAAGCCACCATCGACTCATGCCCAATATTACACTTAAATGCTTCCTATTTCCACTCCTTGTCACTATTTTTCTGTTCAAGTGATTTTCTCCCACCTCCGACCGCACGGGCAGATGCTGGGGGGCTCGGCTGCTGCTGCTCATTGTGGTGGGTGAAAAGCTCTCATTTGCTAGGTATGGTACACAAGCTTAATTCCCTTCTAAAATAGAAAAAAAAAAATGGGGTATGTGGCAAGAGCTGCAGAACTTGTTGCAAGCGAGCTGTGAGTACGAAATCCAAGCGTGTCCTGCGGTGGGGGACCGAGGTCACAGAGCCAGGACGGCCACATCCCTGGGGACGGTGGTCCAGGGGACTCCCCCGTAATTATCTGCATGGGGGGGTTAATGGGATGATTGGAGACAACGAACTGACCAGGCAAGTGACTGAAGATCTTCACAAGAAAGTGTTTGAGTAATTGGTGCAGGAGCTCTGCAGGTGGGAATCTTGGTGCGCCCCAAAGGAACTTTCTGGGAGCATCTGGGCATGGACCAATTCCTGTGCAAAAATGAGCCCCTCTTGCAGCACAAACAAACTATCTTTATCTATATCAGGCTGCAACAAGGCTTTTACCATCGGTCAGATTCTACTGTCCTGCTGTTTCTTCATACTCTTCAGACCAGTTCCTCTGCTTCTTGCCTCTGCTGCATCCTTCTCCTTGTCTCTCCTACATCCAGGGCGCTCTCTCTGCTCCCTCTGCTTCTTCCAGGTCTCTCCATCCAGCACTCCTCTTCCATCCCCCTCAGAGCTATTATGCATTATTTAGGATTACGTTTTTATCATTATTTTATATTTTTTTATTATTATTAATTAGGATTATGATGCATTATCCCCGTCAGCCAGCCCACCACCCCTGAAGCCAGCCCACAGTTGTATATTATCGGTGTTAATTAACCTGCCTTCATTCCTCTACAATTCCTCCCTTTTTTTTTTTCTTTTTTTTTCCTTCTTAACATTTCATACCTTATGTTTTTCACAATCATCACAGCCTTTTTACAAATAAACTTCTCATACAGTCCTCGAATTCCTCTACACGCCCCCATCCCGGGTGGAGAATCCAGCCTTTCCTTCCAGGGGCTCTGCCTACAACACCGAGCAGGTTGTACGTAGGTGCTTGTAAGGAGCCCTCACAAACTGCCTCTGCAGCTGCGGAAATGGACAGATCTTTAGTAAATATGTAAGATAGCTGGGGAGGTGCTTTGGATTAATTAAGATAATCAGTAGCGATCAACCACGTACCGGTGGCAGAACCACGGGCCAGCCCTCAGCCAGAGCTTGGCAGAACAGCGGGTTGGGGTCTCACCCTCCTGTTTCCAGGATTTATTCCCCGTTACAGCCAAGACCCATCATTTAGGGTTTGGTTTTGTTTTTTTAAACAAGTGCTCTGCCCACGTCCCCGCAGCAGATCCAGCGCCGTGACAGCCGTGCAACTCGCTCGTTATGCTCTAGTTCGTTTGCTCAATGCAGTTCTGCTATACAGGTGGATGCTTAATAAATCTAGAACGTTCTTTACTGTTTCAACTAATATAGTCCGAGGTTTAGGATGCCTTAGGATGAGCTTTGTGGCCAGACTGGATCTTAAATCTTTACTACCCCGTATTTAACACAAAACCATCTTCCTGGTTTTGAACCCTCTGTCTGGATGGAAGGAGCCTCTGGATTCCCCAGCAGCAGCCTGAACAGAAAGGCGGTCTTGCTGCAACTTTTTTTGGAGTGTTTTTATTTTTAGGGGCTTTGTTTGTTAAAAGCCAGGTAACAACAAATTTCTCTGGTTTTGTCTTCCCAGCTGTGCTGGACTATCAGAAAGTGAAATGCAGGGCGCACTGAAAACCACAGGCACAAAACCAGAGTGGAAACGTCCCCATTTTCACCTTGTACCATTCTGATTCACCTACGACTTGCCTTATAATTCAGTAGAAATGTCACCATTTTTTTAAAAAGGGGGACTTCAGTTACCGCCTGCCTTCCACGCAACGTGCAACAGGTCAGAACCAATGGCACGCGCGCAGCCATCACACCAGGGTTACAAAAGCAGGGAACAGGGATGACTTGCATGGACTATTTGGGATGTGGAACACTGCTGCTGCTATCCAGCCCTGCACACTAACAGAAAACTCGAAAAAGCCACCGAATTTTCAATAATTTTGCATGGAATCCAGCTCACAAGAGAAGCTGCGCGCAGCAATCTTTTAAACCCCGAAAGGCAGTTTATCTCATCCTGGTGCAAACAAATGGGATTTCAGATGTAAAGGCAATACAAAATAGCAAAATTCAGTTCAAAAATTATCTTTATTTTACAGTTTTAGAAAATGTGTACAGTTTTAAACTAGAACAGGCTAAAGGAAAGTAAATTCCAGTGTTTTTTTAAAAGCAAAACAAAAAGAAGAAAAAACACTGCAATTTCAGTTGACCAGTCATTTTCAAGTTGCTTGTTTTTGGTTTTTTTTTTCACTGTATCTATGTATGTCTGAAACAGACTTAATTACTCCATCGAAAATTCATTCTGCAGAAACTGTGGGGATATTTCTGACCTCTTGTCCTACAATTCTGTTCCCCCCCCCCCCCCCCCCCCCGTTAATTTTTGAAAGAGGGGTTTTTTCCCCACGTTACATCACAGAAAGAAAAAAGCAAATCTACATTTGGTCACTGGAAATGCTATGTATTACAATGTATTTACATATAAAAAAATATATATATTATGATACGCTGTGCAATTGGATACAAGGCTGTCATTCAGTCCGAGGGAGGGCTGATATCAAAACCATGAAGAGCTATAGACACTGGGTGGAAAGAACCCACCCAGAAAGAATTGAAAATCTGATGCACGTATTACAGTAAGACCTACAGCTTTGGAAAACCAGAAATGTTTACCAAAAACATATTTTACGACTTGGAAACGACATTGCTTTTTCTCTTGGTCTTTGCAATGGCTCTATCCCATCGTCGGCACAAGAAGGTGACGTGTTCAGTTCTTTGTTAGTACTTGGGAATAACAACAAAAAAATCTTACCTGTATCGTAGATATAAGATACTTATATCATAGATAAGTCACAAAATTACCAATTTATCTATCCTTGCAGATCCCATGCACTGATTTTGCAAGTCATCTCCTAGCACGTCCTACACCTCCGACAGCCTGCGTGCAGGTTACACAAGGGGGTCTGTGACTCAGCAATCCACAGAACCCAAACTAGGAAACTAATCTGCATAGTGTGTGCGATTAATTAACAGCCCAGGTAAATGAGATGCATGATAAAAATCAGGGAAGGATATTCATTTTACCAGCACCCACCACAGCTGTTGATGCCAGACTATATCCTTACAGAGAACCAAATCCCTCACTCCTTACATCCCCTCCGTTCCCACAGCTTCAGCCCCTGTGCAGGAAAAATAATTGAACCGAGTTTCCACGCTCATCTTCTTACACCGGCCAACTTCCTTAGCTGGTTTTGGTTTGTTTGGTTTTTTTTTTGGGGGGGGGGAATTGTTTCTCACTGTGGGTTTGGTTTTGGTTTGTTTGTTTGTTTGAATGAAGGGAGCCAACCACAGAGATTATCTGAAATTAGGAAAAAATACAGCCTAGGTTTTGGATCCCAGGAAAATCCTTCCTTCACCACCGTGTGAAAGGAGCTTAAAGTTTATTCCTTACGCGTACATATGCAGAGTTAAACGTATGCATTTGCAAGCGCTAAAATTAACAACCTTTAGAGTTTGCACTCTTCATAACACTAGCCTATATACTATTATTTGAACATTATTACAAACTCCTTCCACAAAGACAGCAGACACTGAAAATTCTTCTACCTATAACGTTACCTCCCAAGAATAAACTTGCTCACTAAAAGCAGCTATTATCAAGCATCCAAGAAACTAGCATTAAGCAAATCGGTATCTAACTCATCTCATAAATCCTCTTTATGCTGCTCCCAGCTCCCCATCCAGCCTCCCATCTGATCCACACACAAAGCACCACTAATTTCGTTTTAGCCGAGCAACACCAGCACCAGCCAAATGGGACTTGCACGTTGCTGGGATGTTCTTAATGCCCCAGCTCCTCCAGCACTGGGCTGGGTGGAGAAACTGAAGGAACATGGTTAAAAAATAAATGATATGGATAAAAAAATCTATAGGCAGGGCTGTAAATCCACATTTTGCCTTAAACAATTTGGTTTTGCTTTCACACGTTGCCAGGCTGAAAGCACTGGAGCTTGTACTTGCTGCCAGCGACTTCTAGGATCAAAAAGATTAATTTTTAGCGTTCAAATGTGACAGCCACCCCATGACGAACGCGACATGCAATGCAGGTGGCAGGACCAATGCCCAGGCGTGCGCTTTGCGGACAGCAGCGGGGATGCGCCACAGCACTGATTCCTTTTTGCTTTCTCACAGCCTTGCTGGCTCCGTGCGAGTCTGAGAATGGCAGTGTTGTTGGAGAGGACAAGTGACAATGCACGAGCTGAGGACAAACAGGCAATAGGTGTTCACACCAGCACGCACAGACCACTCCCATTAACTGGTCATTAGGGAAATTAGGTGCTCTCCCCACGCAGGCTTGCAAGACTCTGTGGTAACGTCAGACACGCACATTTTTTTTGAAGTCTCCACTGCCAGCTACAAAAAACCCGGATTCTGACCTGGCCCAGACTGAACTGCCCCACGATGGGTGTTTTTCTCTAAACCTGAGCCACTGGTTTAAAGTTTTTGCTCAACGGGAACTGTAACAGCTGCAGTCAGAGCAGAACAATAAGGAAACCTACTGGTTTCTTGCTGTGGAAACACACATCCGTGACTTTGTTCCTCATCACCAGCTTCCCACCATCCCAGCCACGTAAAGTGTGGATCCGCAATGGAAAAGCGGCAGGTTTATGGCATTTTTCTGACTAGAGCTACACCTTTCAGACAAAAAGAGCAATTTCTATCCTTTACCAGGCTTCAAGGAAAGGTTATTGCACTGGCAACAGCATCAGCTACAGCCCCTGGGTACGATCCGGCACGGGGCAGGGGGGGGGCTGCTCTCCCGGAGACCCCATGGAACCAACGGCACAGGCTGAACCGCGCGTTGCTGCTCATCAAGACCATCACACCCCCAGTGCTGGAGATCCTCCAGCAGCTCTTGACTGTTAGGTGGTGTCGTTCTGATCCTGCAGGGCAAGCTCAAGTCCCTGATATTTTTTTTCAGGAGCTATGCTAAGCTTGTTTACCTTGAGACCCTGTCTCCACACGTTTTCACCTCCCCAGCGTTTCCATGAAACACTCAAAGAAACTTCTCAGCACACCCCGAGTGCCTCTGTGCCAGCAGTCAGCGCGTCTCAACCAAAAACTGCGAAGCTACAGACCATCTCAAAGATTTCTCCGAGATCAACACCTGGATGAAGTTTTTTTTTCCATCATTAACATGCAGGAAAATGTCGTGAGAAACTTGATAAACTATAATGCCGCCTTCAGCTAAGGACGGTGGCTCCAAATTATCCCAAGACTTGTCACCCTTGGCTACCAGCAGGTCAACAACAGGACCAAGGGTTGAAATATTCCCAACAGCTGCTGGGAAAACACACCCAAACCAGAGTCACTGCATCACCTGAAGTCTAGTCCTCTGATAGTTCCTGAAAATACAGAAGACTCTGCCAAATATACTAGTTCCCAATTCAAGAAAATCCAATTTAAGCCCATGATTTGTCATCTATCGCTAATCTAGATGGCAAAACCTCACCTCTGCTCCATATAATTTGAACATTTACCTGCAAAACTGGAAAAGGCAAAGATGAAACTCTCAGAGAGGAGCACACAATCGCTAAATGCAGCAGATAGAGGGTGAGTAAAGAGACAATTCCCTTGTGCCAGCACCAAAGAACGTTTCTGGTAGCACACAAGGCTTCCAAAAACATTTCAGGGTGCCAGAAACATTCAATGCAATTCAACAAATCAAACACACATCGAAAACATTTTTTTCTTATCTTGGTAGAAAGAGCACCGCATCTCTTTAACCTGTGTGCTTTGATGTGGTGGCTTGCCAAAGGATTTATCACCTTTAAATTAGCCCAAACAAAAGTCTTTTGTCAGTCGCGACGCTGATACGATATAACCTGGCTGCTACACGATAAAGCTGGTGCTCCAGCGTCGGTGTTACAGTGTAGGAAGCCCAACCCTCGGATTACACCTGGAGTAGCAGGCTGCAAACAGCCCTGTTCTGTGTGCTTCCCACTGCCAACTGCTCAAGCAGTTACCCATTCTGGGAGATTTTTCCACCAAAATTCCCTTACTGTAATTTAAGTCTATTAATTCTAATGCCATCCTTGCTTGAAAAAGAAAAAAAAATGTTTGTTTGGGTTTCCAATTTGCAGTAGCATTTCGGATTTCTGGATATTGGACACACTTGCCTTTGGTCTTCTCTTTGGACTAGCAGTTTTGGACCTCTCGGGGTAAACTCTCCTACTGCTGTTTTTTTGGAGTGGCTCCTCACGCTTTCTGAGCCACCTCGGCTCTTATCCCTTCCCTCTCCATCCCACCTGGGATCCCTGACACGGCCTCATGGGAAAACCAACGAGCTTGTCGGTGCAACTTGGTGCTTCGTGTCCCGCCAGCCAGCTGGGGAGCCACGCTCCAGATAATCTAGATAAAACACCGAGAGATTAATCTTTCCTTGCTGATGTTTTCTGCACCTCTGATCACAGTTCCTGTTCTCTCCTGAACTCTCTAATAATAATAAGAATAATAACGTCCTCATTTTCCTGAGGACGGAGCCCTTACACAGGTTTTATTTTAAAACATCAGCGATTGTACTTGTCATGAAAAAAGGCACCATCTCTGCAGGTTTTGGACAAATATTTGGATCTGCTGGTACGTCTATATTCCAAATATTTGTGTCAATGTGATGCACGTCACGTCAATACGCACTAGTCACACCTCACTGCTTTGCCAGCTTATTTACCCGTCAACATAGGACAAATAATGCCACATGATGAAAGCGTACACCAAATAGTTTTGTTAATTGATAATCAACAAAGCTGCCATTACAAAGAAATACTACAGGGCTTCACATCCCAGCCAGCCAGCGTAGTGCAAGAAACCAGCAATATGTGCGTTACCCAACCATGGGGCTAAAGAACAAAACCGCAGGATCTTGCACTAAAATAGCTGTGTGTAAGCATTTATTTCAAGCCAACACTTACCAAACACCCGATACAGCCTCTTTTTTTTAATTATTATTGTCTACCCAGGAAAAGTTCTACAAACTGTAGGGCAAGATACCCAGCAGACACCGAGCATCTCCATGGGCGCAAGTATTGTGATTTGAAAACTTTTAAAGCAAGAACCTATAGAACATAATTTGTGGTTAAATAGAAAAATACCTTTAAATTTTCTATGCATTCTGTTGCCCATCAGATACTAGAGACCAAAGCGCTGCAGGTAACCACACAGCACCTCCCAAAGAGCTCATTAATGAAGGCAGCCACATTTTTAAAAGCTCAAAATGGTATTATTTCAGTTTCCTAGCTAGTTTTTTTGGGCTTTGCAGTCAGGGCTATCTCCTGATAATTTTTTTTTATTTTTTCGAAGTTATCAGGCACTGCCACTACAGCCACGGCACGTTCTCAGGCCGAGCCTGAAAAATAAATTGTTTCCTAACCCACAACATAAGAGAACAAATGTTAATTGTTTTGCATCACAGCTGCAAAACCCAAATCTGAAACAGAAACGTGCACACCTGAAAAACGCCATCAAGACTTGCAAGGCATTCTTACCGAGACATACTGAGCAGTACTGTAAGAAAAGAGCAGCTTCTGAAGGAAAAGGTTGACCGATGATCTATTTTCTAAATTAAGCTTTCTCTTAGACATGCTAGTAAATTATGGGAAAATACACCGTGCTGTAGATTTTCTGTCTTCTGGCATTTGTCCAAGTTTAGAGAAAATGCAAAATATTTTCACCAGTTTCATTCTTACATATGTGGATGTGCTCTTTTTTTTTACCGTCCCTGGTAAAAGCAGAATATATTTCAGAATATTTTTTTTTCTGTTTCCTTTTTATATACTTCAGTTAAAATGCTCTTCATTTGTGACAAGAAAAAAAAAAAAATCCCCCAAATTAAAAGAGGGTTTGGGATACTTCTCCCTTGTCACCTTTAGTAAAGTCTTTCAGGTTGGATTCTGCTTCCAGCTGCATTTGTGCAGCCCCTCTACAGCCAAAACCAAACATTTGGTCCAACATGTCAATATCTAGTAATTTCAGTCCCAGGAAAGAATCCGATCCTCACTACTGTGATCCAAGGAATTGTGGGTTTTGTTTGGTTTTTAATGTTTTTTTTAGTGGGTTGGTTGTTGTTTTGGGGTTTTTTTTGCTGTTGTTGTGTGGTTGGGTTTTTTTAAACAAAAACAAGTGATTCCTCTGAAAATGTAGTTCTTCAAAAATAATCCTTATTGAATTGTTAGTTAGCTAAAGGCTTAGTATGTGAAAGATGTAAATAAAAGTGCATCAACGTTACTTTTAACAACACTTTCATTTCTTTGAGCATTTTAACTCGAGGGATGTGGGATCAAATAAAATCAGTCAGCTACACTAAATCTTCACAATTTCCTACACTACATGAAGTTTTACATTAAGCTGGTCAGGGAGGTTTTTGAAAGGCAAACGAGCACAGCCTTGGATTCTGCTGCTCAGGATCAGTCCCAACAGTCGCAGCCGGATGGGTGCAGCAGGGTCATTGATGTACAGTACTGGAACAGCCAGAGTACGGAGCTCACCGCCACGTCACGTACCCCAACTGGAGATATTGCATTGAGTAGCTATTGTTTCTTTTCTTTGTTGTTTGGGGAAAATCAAAACAAACCAACAAACATCACCACACTTAAAAATAGATGGAAAACCGCCAGGAACATCAGGTGGAGCCCGTGCTCCAAGCAGCCCTGCCTAGAATGCAGCGTGAACAAAGCAACTGGTAAATGCTTACGAGTTAAATGGTACGGATTCTTCCATTTTAATTGAGTTATAAACAATCTGAGAAATAAACTGTTTCCTAACCCACGACATATGAGAACAAATGTTAAAATACACTTTCAAGTAGATGATAAAACTTTTTGCTTCATCATCAGAAAGCTACTGGCTTTTAAGTATATAAAAAGCTATTCCAAATAACATTATGACTAAAAGACAATCAAGGCAAAGAACCATAGAACTTTGAGTCAGTCTCCAAACTTTTTTTTTTTTTTGCGCTATTTGTCAAGTTCATTTTTTAAACACATTAAGATTGTTTTCTTAATTTAATATACATACTTATACAATGGCTTAAATTAAGGCATAATCCAGCTGGCTCAAGTTTTCAGTAAAATGTCTCTGTTGCTTTTTAGAAGTAGTAATTCTGTTCAGATTACTGCTGGCAAAAGTAACATAGTCCATTAAAAAGGAGATTGAAAAACAGATCTCTGATAGTAGTACTATCTTCCATTAGGGTGATTTGTAAATTAAATGTAGCACAAACCTTTGGACTCAGGAAGCCTTTCCAGAAACTCACCACTAAAGCAACTTACCAGACAGGGCTTGAGGCTTTAAGCAGAAGCTGGTAAAACTCTGAAGCTATAGTGTGGTTTTACAGAAAGCCTTTCACATTCCAGAGAAAAAAAAATACTATCCACCGAACGTGAAACAGATCAAACCACAAGTTACCATCCAAAAAAACCCCACAGGGCAAACTTTTGGAAGACCTAGCCAAAAAGACGGTGGCTAAAATTTAACAGACATTAAAAGAGAGCCCTTCAGAATCCAACTCGAGATGCCAACTGGAGACTCTTAATTTAAAAGCATTGCCTCTGATCTTGTCACTATGATGATACTTTTGTAAATGACATTTTGGGCTCTCAAATACTATGAAGAGTATTTCTTCCACGCAATTTGGAATCATATTCTAGGATCCTAGAATATTTCCATTTTCTATTTCAGTTTTAATGTAAAGTGAGGCTTTCTGGGATTGCAGTTTGTAGAACAGACACCTTTGATAAAGCCATATGTTTGTAGATGGAATAAATAATATGCAAATCACATCAACCCTCTGTGTGTACTAAAGCTGATGCATAAAAGACTCACCATGTTATACAGGAAAATGCACAATTTCAGGAAGAGAAAGTAAGTCCAGCTGCACCCCAGAAAGTTGTAAATTCACAAATTTAGTCCTTCATAATGTTGTGTAGCAAGAGATGCAAAATAGTAGGCTGGATCACAGCCTCATTCAGACCCCAACAGGCCATGCCTTGGCTACTCGGGACACGGACAGGACAGGACTGAGGCAGTTGATGCGTTACTGAGCAGCAAGGAGCTTTAAATCATGACTGACTATAGCACCCTACATGCTCCCTTGGGGATGAAAACACTGGATTATTTCCTTTGGAACGTGAAATTACCATTATATACCTTAAACCAATCAGAAGTAGAAGCTAAAACCCCAAATAAATGGATTTTTATTACTTTACTTTAACATTTTCCCAATGAAAGTATTACCTATTCAGCTTGGTATAGCGCTGCTACTATTTTCTTACCTATTTGACTCGTATGTTATTTCTAAAACATTAAACATTCTTAATATGCTTAATATACGCGTCTCATACGAGTGCTCAGAAAGCTTCCTGCGGCTCTGTCCATCCTGCCTTTTAAACTAGACTAGTAGCCAATACAGGTACCTGGAAGTAAAAACAAAGACAAAAAAGTTAAGAGATGCATTTAATGCACCACGATAGTATAAATCCTTTCAGAGGCGGGTAATTTAACCACGCTCTGCATTTCCTGAATGTCAGTTTATGCTAAAGCATTCCCTTGTAGCAATGGCTTTGACAAGTAGGGAAAAGTAAAGTAAAAGGTGACAATAGGGAAAGTGCTATAAAAAAAAATAATATTACATTTCTCTTGACTTAAGCATCGGAGCAGACTTGTTCAATGCTTGTCCTCTCTGTTAACCTACACTATGCTAAAGCAGCAAAATAGCCACACGAGCACAGAGTACTGTGTAAATAAAGACTCTTAATACTAGCCCGGTATAACGAAAACGGAACGGTCAAAGGCATTCACTAATAAAATGATCATTGAAATCCATACATCAGAACCCTTGTAGAGCACCATTATTTCAGGAAGATGTTTGAAGTGTATAGCTGTACCGAAGCTAGAGGCAGAACATTCGTCGTTGGATTTGATGATCAGACTCCCAGTGAGGTTTCTCAATGAACGCAAACACTACTAAACCAGTCCTAAATACATACTGGTTTTCTATGGATATGTTTGTGAGGGAAAACAAGGAGTTCTTATCCCATCGCTTACTCCAGCTGGTTTTGCTCTACATTGAGGCAGTTGCTTTCATGGTCGTCCTTATCCTGCCCAGCTGGTTCCTCGCTCTGTGCAATAGAAATTTCCGACTGGTCCATCTTTGCGTCAGGATCAGCCAGCTCCTCCGCAGCCGAGGCGGCGTCGCGCAGCTCCTTCACATGGAGGGTAGGGTTGGTCATTTGCTCTGGGCTGGGCTGAAAGCCTGCTGCGTTGCTGTCTTTGGGAGGCTCGGGGCAGTTGACAGGAGCTACCACCAAGGGAGGCTGAGGTAGGTCTTTCTGCAAAGGGAAGGGCACAGTCAGAACGATGGAAAGCCAGGATTGCCGTCCCCAGATATCAGGAGCGATGGCCACACAAAATGAAGATTAAAGGGCCGTCATCCCCGTGATCATTCTCCAGCACTGGACACATGCATACAGTTACCCTGTCTTTGTCTTTATCGTAAACAAGGGGATTTTTCTTCCAGAAATGTGTTTAATTGCCTTCTGCCTGATCGTTCCTCGCCGATTGCAGATGCGTTCTGCTGATCACGCAGGAACAGGCGACCGGCACTTGGGCACCGCATCACTCTCCTGTGCCCACCTTGAATATCGGTGTACAACAACCGGCAACTTGCCCACCACATTTCAGATGATCTCAAATATTTTCCCAACAATTAAATTCAGTTCTCTAGAGGAAAGTTCCGAAGGTTTTCACAAATAGTTGAGTAGCCAAAAAAACCCACCTCACTGGGGGGAACCTCTAGCTTGATAATTTGTCCTTAAAGTAATTATTTAAAATCTATAACCATGCATCACGACAATTTCTATGTCACTTAATGTCACTTGTACCACAGTGAAACAAAGTGATAATTTGCTATATTGAACTAGATTTCTACCTTCATAAGCAGTAGGTTATGAAAAAAATATGCAAAAAAATATTTTCAGGATATATTTTATATAACATTATAAACTATTGTATTTTATATACTATTTTACTACTACTACTTTCAACAGAGATTAAATGAGTAAAATGATGGCAAAATCAAGAAGAACAGACAAAGTCTACTTTACTTTTCACTAGCCAGTTTAAGTGGCTGTAAACACTAAAAAAGAAAACCTTACCGAGGCAAAAAAAGTATGTAAAAAAAAGCAAACAATCAGCAAAACGAAAATCTTTGGTTTTGTTTGATAATACTGCAATATTTTACTCAACTTTAATTCTAGTTAGGTTTTTATAATATTAGTATTTCTTGAAGACACTCATATCAAACTGGTATTCACCGCAAAGCCGCTGCCCGTCCAGAACATTGCGAGCTCCTTTCTCCAAAGAGCCACAGCAAAGCTCGTGAGAAGAGTGCAGGGCACCAAGTAGAGGAGAGCCGGCTGGCCCTTCTGCATCAATGCCAAGGCAACAAAGGTCACAAGAAGGCCTATGCCATATGCTGGAAGGAAACAAAAGCAGAAAAACCCCAATTATTCAGATAGAGCTCTGCTCAGGAACAACTCCGTTGTCTAGATGAGCATCGTAGCAGGAAGTTTTTTCAAGTAATATGTAAAGCAACATCTCCAGGATTTTTTTCAGCGTGTATTTTTTTTTTTACAAGCGTTGTATACACAACGTGACCTTGGAGTGGTGCTTTGCTAAAGAGATGCTCCAGTCTTTCTGGTGATAATAAGATGTGAAAGTCATGTGGTTGGCCCAATGTATACTGTGCAATTAAATCCTTACCTTAAGCCATTTCAGAAAGGTAAAATAAACAAATGAAATACTGTGCCTCATATTGTATTTATGAATTCAACAAAACACAGACAATTAGGTCGACCATTGTAACACACGCTTCGTGTCTGGCTTGGCTTTGACTGTTTAAAGCTAACTGTATGTTATGATTTGTTATTACTATTACATTTCTGCATATATTCTGCAAAAATTACTAAGTAGAACATAAGCAGCTGGGATCTGATACTGTAATTAATTTCAATTACACTTTCAGAACACTGAAGCTAAACCCAACTGATTTTTATTCAGGAAGATGATGCAGAAAGATATTGAGGTGCTGGAGCATGTCCAAAGGTAATCAGTGAAGCTGGCAAAGGGTCTAGAGAACAAGGAGAGAAAGGAGGTTCAGGGAGACCTTACTGCCTGAAAGGAGGGTGCGGGAGGTGGGTGCTGGTCTCTTCTCCCAAGTAACAAGAGATAGGATGGGAGGAAATGGTCTCAAGTTGTGCCAGGGGAGGTTTAGATTGGATATTAGGAAAAATTTCTTCACCAACAGGGCTGTCGAGCACTGGAACAGGCTGCTGAGGGAAGTAGTGGAGTCACCACCCCTGGAGGTATCTAAAAGCCATGTAGATGTGCTGCTTAGGGGTACAGTTTAGTGGTGGACTTGGTAGTGTTAGGTTATGGTTAGGCTCGACCTTAAGGGTCCTTTCCAGCTTACATGATTCTATGATCAGAATACTCAATGCCTTTTTACAGTTCTTCAAAAATGTTTTTTTTTCAGGGAACACTATGTTAGTGAGAATTCCTTGTATCTAGTTGAAGTATTTCTTCTTGTGACTTCAATCCATTGCCTCACATCTTATCCCTAAGTGAAGTCTGTCTCTGTTTTCTCTGCACCCTCTCACATGAGGATGCGGACAGCAACCGAATCTCCTTTTTCCCTTCTCTTTTAAAATCACACGCTCCAGCCCTCAGCCTCCATTGGATTTACCCCAGTATGTCAGTGTCTGTCTTGCACCAGGTTAAGACTTGGTCTTCACTGCTAAATCGAGGGCAATAATCACTTCTCTCACACTGCTGGCCCAGTTTTGCTCCGTGTGTGGTTAGTTTTCATTGCTGCAATAACTGCTGACTCTTCATGGATACAACCACTTCTGTAAACGCGTTTTGAAAGTACCAGGTAAGACAACAGTTTTGTTTGTGTATATACAAGAGGAATTGGGACACTGAAATAAAGGCATCTCTCTAACCCTGCTATAGGTGTCCAAGGACCTAGCTATTTTTTCAAACGAATTTCAAAAGCAGTTTTTCATGAAAATTTTTCATGACAGTAGCTGCAAGCATCTTAAGTCTCCGCTAGCATACTTTGTAACAAAGCCAACAGCAATCTGTAAGACCCTATTCACCAGTCATCTTTAAGTCCATGTCACGTACCTCTGTGGGTTCTACAAACGAGAGAAGAAAACTAATTTTGAGGTGTTACAGCCATCATAGTACAATTCATTGCCATGGATTTTTAGAATACACAAAAAGTTAAGAACAAAGCCAAAGGGAAATATCCCTGAACCTGAATTCTCCTGTGCAATAAACTCAAAGATTCACGAAGCAAGAAACCAGAGTAGCTCATTTTGCATCTAGGCAGTGCAGAGGTAAGTGTTACAGCGAGACAAACCAGGGGAACGAGAAGCTCCCCTTCTATGCAGCGGACAAAACCGTTCAGGAAAACGACAACAGATAACTTGGTGATGGAAGGATTAGCCTCGAAAGTACTTTGCTAAAATATTTCTGTTCAATAATAAAAGGTGAACAAAGAAATGAAACTGTAATATGAGGCAGATGGTATGCTAAAGGGAGCGACTCGTGTAGGTGTTGTGTTCAGGTGTCACCGAACTGTTCCACCTACCTATTGTGCAGGCAACAAAATAGACTCTGGACGACTGCACCTGAATATCGAATCTATGGCAATAGGCTACCAGCAAGCCTAGGGAAGGAAAGAACAATTACAACATGCTTTCAACCCCTTCATGCATTAAGGTACACAAAGCCATCAAAATATCTAGAAATTTTTAAGATTAATTTTTTTTTTCAACACTTACTTGGGCACCCCGGTGTTTAAGTACCATGACAGCATCCTTCAGGAGGCTGCGCAGCTTACAAAACGGTTATATGATAGCACAAGCCCAGTACAGCAGAAACACTCTAATAATAAAATTAATATCTACAAATGCACAGATCCTAGATACAAAATGTCATCCCATCCCTAACAAACAGTTGTTAAAATACAGTGTTCGCAAGAGTAAGGGTAAGTTCATCCCTTCCAGCTCCTAGGAAAGACAGCAGGAATTTATGGTTAATGCCTCTGCTTATTACAGGTCGGGGGAGGAGGGGACATGAACAGGGATGACTCAGTTCATATTTCCCAAAATACAAAAAAATAAACAAACGATTTCTCAGAAGAATCCTGAAAGCCAGAAGACGCATACTTGTTACCACCTGCAGTGGTGCCAGGAATACCTTGACATCCTACCTGCAGTCAAATTTGAGAGCAGGTGTGGTGGGAACACTGGCTGTCGTGTGAGTAACACAATTACGAAGCTTTGAGTGGTCAGTTACATGTGTACTCAGATCATGTGCAAATGGACAAATAATTTCCTCTATCACTACGCTACTAAACATGTTTTATACTATTAAATTAGTTGCTAAATCAACTCCTGAGGTTTCTCTACTTTTCGTGACATCGCTGCATGTGAAACTGAACTGTAAGATTAATGTGCATTTAATTTCTTACAGAAAAAGTGAATAGTGCAGGGAAAAAAAGAAGATAAAAGCTATACTTATTTATCAGGTTTACAGTAGCCAAACCAAACTTCCCACCTGAAACAGAAGTGCAAGATAAATAACTAATATGACGGCACAACAAGTAAAATTCTTAACACGCTAAACAAGAAATACCTGGAACTAAAATGTCTCCAAATCCCAGGAGAGAAAAAGGCCTGTCACACAGCGCCAGCGGTGAGGAGTTCAGGCGTGGAACCTTCAGGACCATCGGGAGCTTGGAACGAGACACACACACCTTAGAAAAGCTGTTTTCTCGACATACTGACACCATCTTTATGTTGTCATATTTGTATACATATATATATATATATATATTTATGTTACCAGAACTTGTTTCTGTTGTACTGAAACTGCAGACTCCAAATAAAGCAAAATTATCTTTTTTTACATTATAGACCCTTATGTTTAAACTATTTTATTAATATTACTCACAACTAACAAAATGTATTTATCTTTTCTTACGTTACGGACCCTTACGTTTAAAGTCTTTTTTAATATTACTCACAACTAACGAAACGTATTTAAGATAGGACTGACAAAATACTTCCTGAAAACAAACAGCCAAGGCAACTCCACGTGACCGTCATCTCAAAACACTCTATGTGCAAGTCCTCACATGCAATAGGGTAGGAACGTAAAGAATTTAGGTAAGCAGCCACATGTGTAAGAAATAACTGTTAATGTTTCATTCTACTGGTTGCAATAAAAGTCTCACAAGAGTAAAGACTTGAGTAATTTAAAAAAGGATTTTTCATATAACTGTAAAGACTTTTTTCCCCCCACTGTTCCTACTTATTATATAATTTGCAACGTTGAGGCACAGGATGGCAAGGTTCATTGCCAGCATGTATCCTCTTTAATACAGTACGTTAATACATCTTTAATACAGTACATTAGAGAAGCTTTATTTTCCTTTTTCTCTTTCCTTACGTTAGTGCCAGAATAATTTTATCTACTTATACTATCCTTATTTTTTTATATAATTCATTCTGTGCATGAAACTGAAACTAAAGGGATACAAAAGACAAGAAGTTAAAAAAATTAGTATGCATGATATAGATGGATCCATCCGTAGATCATCCTGCAAACAACCGTTGTCTTTACTATTTTCCCACGTGACAGTATTACATTCGTTGCTGGAAAGAGACTCAACATCCTTAAATTAACAAAACCAGTTTTCCTACAGATTTGTTTCTTACTTGGTTTGCACCCTGTCTCTACAGTCTCCTACACCTCCTGTACTCCCCTCCCTGAGTCAGCCCCGCCACGCTGTGCAGTCCTGCTCACACAGCTGGCAGCGGCCGAGCGGTACAGAACCACTGAACACCAACTTCGGGTTTTCTTTCTGTCTCCAATTTGTCTTTCTCTCCTTTGCCTCACCTTTTCATAAAGCAATTATCAGAACAGGAGAGGAGGGGGAAGAGACAGACCGTTCAGATAGGTTTTATCTCTTTAGGTAAAAAGGAATATGCTTCATTAGTGGTCAGTTATATTTACAAATGTGGTCCCATGTTGTTGTGGAGCTGAGCTAACCAGTTTCCTGACACTGAAACCCTTTCAAAGCAAGATAAAGGAAGACCAAAGCTGTTGTGATGAACCACGAAGTCTGCTTTGCTCCCTGCGTTTGGTGTAGATTTCCAGAGAGCTCAGGAATGCTTGTTTCCATATTAAGTTCTTTTCAGACTGGCATCTCCCTTTCAGCTTTTGTGGTCTTTGAATTTTAGAGAAGTTGAAAACGTAATAGCTGGAAGTTAGTGCCACGTTTTCAGACTACATACAGTACCTTTTCATGAGTGGCAGAATCAGATGGGCCCGCAGCCACCTCCACCATTATACTCTCCCCAGTCTAAAGAAAAAAGGGGAAAATTGTAAATCAGCACTTCACTCAGCAGGTCTGGGATCAGTTAGGAACACAGAGAAGCAGGTCATTCCGCTTTACTCTGTGAACAGCGGGCACTAGAGGAGTACTTCACTTACCTTTGTTAGAAAAGGTGTGATAAATACAAAGAATACATCATACACAAAAAGAACCAGGAGGAGCAAGGTACAACCCTGAAGGGAGAGACAAGATACCTGGTATTTACACACTATGCACTAGTAAACAGCAAAGAATTCATAATTAGCAACTTAAGACCATTCAAGGTAAAAGCTAACAAGGAATAAGTCACTCAAGTATTTTTCTTAATTCCTAAATATTTCAGATGGAGGAATTGGGCCTCGTGCACCATATAAAAGAAAGTAATTCTCAGGCACAAAATGACATGTCAGTCCTAAAACTCTGTATCTCGTAAAAACTGGAAACAGTGTAATTTCCATTTGTTAGGAAACATTAAGGAGTTCTGCATTTTCTCTGGAGGATGCTAGACATAGCTTGAAACAATACCCACTGGCCCACCTGTACAGGGAAAAAAATATATAGGTGAAGATAACTTGAAACAGAGTCTGAAGAGCCACCTAAGGGGTAACTAAATGACTAACACCGATTTTTATCTTACAATAAGTAAGTAAGTTCTGGAAGTTTTAAAAAAACGCCAGTATGACGCATCAATTGTGTGTCAAATTTGGAAAACTAAACCAAACCAAAAAACCAACAAAACTAAAAAAAAATACCCAAAAAACCAGAAGTGAGTGTGCGGTCACCACACTACAAAACTTTAAGTTATCAAACACCATGCATAAAAATCATATGCCATTTATTGGTCTTCATTATACTAATTAAATCACTATTCCAAGTTACCTATGAATGGAAGCGCATTTCCAAGCCAATGTGCTCTAAGTGGCTCCTCTGTTCAACTACGTACAGGCAAACATTCTCTCTTTTTATGTCCGTGTAACTTTCTTACCTTAAATGTAGGCAGGCGAATGGTTTTCAACATGTAAAGACAGAAAGCAATTCCTAAAGCATCTTGCAGAACCCAGGCCCACCTAAGGAAGAAAGAGGGGAACATTTTTGCAGGAAAACTATAGGACAGCCAGACCAAGCCTTGTCCTCACTAAGGACCTCCTCGTGCCTAAAAACTTTATTAAAAGTACTTGCTTGAAACCAGCACGGTTGTCAGCATGGCTTCACAAATAGGAAGTTATGCTGGATCAACCTGATAATCTTCTACGACGAAATGACTGGCGTGGTAGGGGAGGGAAGAGCAGGGGGATGCTGCCTGTCTAGACTTCAGGAAGGATTTCCACTGAGAATCTCCCAGAAAATCCTCACAGAGAAACCGATGAAGTACAGGTTGGATGAGTAAACGGTGAGGTGGGATGAAAACGGGCTGAACAAGGTTCAGTGGGTACCAAAGTAAGAAGTGCTGGGGTCCTCTGGCCTGTGTGTACGTGTACACCCTCTTGTGCTGCGGGATGCCTACAGCTGGGGCTGCTTGGATGTGTTTTGCAAGTGAGGGATAGAAGCACCGATGCTCTCTGCTTTACTCTTGATCGCGAGGATCAGAGGAGTAGGATTTGAGACACGAAACACGAAGTTTTCCCTAAAATTGCAAAAGTCTGGATGCAGATGAGCGATTACGTTGTTGTGATCAACACCTGAGCGCTTCTGATGGGGCTCCCTGCAGGAGGTATTCAGGTCCACTCCAGCTTTGAGACAGAAAATGGATTTCCTAGTCCTAAATATCCCAGGTTGGAACAGCTCTATAGTACTTCTGTAGTCCTTAGTCGGACACTTATTTCTCTAAAAGGTGTTTCAGAGTTGATGCTTCCTGGATTTATGAGTTCTGTCAGTGAACAAGCCACAGAAAATGGACCCCGCAAAGGCAATAACAGGCATTCAAGGCACTTCTACTGATACCACTTACTTATAGTATAAAGCATGTTACAATTTCTAGCACAGAAACTAAGATACACACTTACTGATCTTCATTTCTGAAGATTCCCCAGACTACGCTGACAGAGATACAAAATACCGCCAGCAGTAACATCCGGACCTGCGGACGCTTGTGAAAATAAGGCAAGTTGTTGTCTGGGATTCTGAAAATGAAACACACCAAAGCTACAGTTGTCTTATGTAGTTACCCTCCTCCTTTGATAGACATTTTGAAGTATGCAAACCAACTTGTAACTCCCACACCCTACCCAACATTATAAAAAAAATGAATTTTGCCTGTTAAAAAGTTAGAATCGCCACATACCTACACTTTCCCAAGGGGAATCTTCTTACAAAGGGAGACAGACAACTGTAGAGACCAATTGAGGCAGCCAGGCAGAATATTCCTATGATAACATAGACTGAGAAACAACAAGTAGTAAGTCCAAGCAGGTTAAGGTAAGAAAGGCTTCTTTTCATATCTCAGCTGAATAAAGAACAGACAATCAAAAAGCTTGAATGAGAAATAAGGCTTACATTTCACCAGCGAGGGTTAAATTCAGGGACTTCAAATGATTTTTGATTAGATTTATGTTCTTTAAGTAGCTAATTCTAGCTCATTTTTACTCAGGTGTACTTTATGCAACAGCTACTTCAACAAATCAAAACCTCTGTGCTTATATTCTTAAAGTCAGTAATTAAATTATAAGCCTAAAAGGCAATTTACGGTGAAGTGTTTATCATCTCGTTACATGTGAGCACATGGGAACTCTTAAAATTACTCAGTAGCAAAATTAATTAATACAGATGGGCTGCAACTTTCATAACTTTCTCAGAAATACGACGATGGAAGTTACAGTGCATTAGGCTCTCATGTTCTTTTGTCAATCAATTTGATAAGTAATCAGTAGAAACTTATCTTTATAGTGATAAGAAAATTGATCCTGGATCCCATAACTAACTTCAAATTGAACAATAATAGAAAGACGGGTATAGGTTTGAGAACACCTTTGGCAAAAAATAGAAGGTGGAAGACGTTAAGTCTGTATCTACTTAATAGGTTTTAACGTTTGAAAGCAGCTCTGTGATCACCTAATTCAACCTCACTAGAAGCAGGTATAGAAATCTACTCAGTGAGCTTTCTTACAGGGTTTAAATCGTATTGGGATGAAGAAACATGGCAGAATACAGCTGTTTCATAATTATTTTCACAGTAAAAATGTTCTCTACATGATGGCAGCCTTGCAACATTGAAGATATATCAATACAAATACAACTTTAAGAGTACCTAAGTGGTCATAGAAGAAATAAAGCAGGACCAGCATTGAGCAGCACATCACTACAAAGACACAGATCATTATCGGAGTCACATCAACTGTTTCATCATCATGTTTCTCTGCCCCATCGTCACGTTTGTGCTTCATGTACCGCCTGAAAGAGTAACATGGCTATTATCAGTCCACTCCTTCTGCAATAAAATATAAAAAGGCACTGAACCCTCAGTGAGAACCGCATCAGGCTGGAAAACATGACACACCGCCAGTGCCTGCACTGATTTCCACTCAAGTCAGTGGAACTCCGCATTTTACATGCAAGTAGGTACATCAGATATAATACAACACATAAAAGAGTAAGTGCTGTATTAATTTATCAAAAGTGCTATTTTCCACTCACTAAGAACTCAACATAATCCCGTAAATTACTGCAGAATAATTTGCTGACTTCAGACAAAATCCTGAAGTCAGGTTGTGTATATACAAAGTATATGTTAGAAACAAGCACGGCACAGATGACCTCCTCCCCTGCAACTCTGCTTACTGGCAAAAAGTAACCACAAAATTTCAACAAAATATTAACAATAAACATAGTACATGTTATAGCCTTCTAATCAGCTGGTTTTGCACTACACTAGTTAAAAATTTTTTTACTATTTTTTTTACAAAATACTTTTACGGTGAATTTTTGCAAAAGCCCTAATAGGAAGCCTATTACCATCCCATTTTACTTCTGAGCTTTCCAAACGTTTGGCTTTTTGACAAGGCAAAATATTAAACCATTCTACATGAAAATGATACTCTAATACATACAGTAACGAAGCCAATACAAGGCTCAGGGCCCTTCAAAAGTCACCCCAGCATTTCTCCATTCTGGTTAAATAGACAGTCTCCAACCCCCATTAGCAGACCTACCAGGTGATCTTTAGATAAATACCACTTTTTTTTTCCTGTATAAAATACAAGAAAACAGACATACTACATTCCAGTTACTCACTTTTTCACATCTCTGCTTCCTGCCCAGTAGCCTCCGATTGCAACAGTCCCCACAGCCATGACAAATATAATCACCATGTTATAGTCGAGCACCGGCTCGTTTGGTGCATACATTGCCCCTTTCACGGAGCTGCCGAAACTCTGTGGAGGTAAGTACAAGCTATTCAGAATTCCAAAAAGCTGCCTAAGCAAAGGTTCAGTTACTTAGTGCAACCCCAGAACGAAGCTTTATTATTAATACTTAAGAGCAATCTATTGGCTCTACTATTAGTGATATTTATTTACAGCACCAGGCTCCATTTTGATTTTATTCCAAAGAAGATAAATGACTTCCCAAAAGAGTTACATTTTTTTTTCAAAACATATTAATACAATCTTCATGAGTACAACTCTCTACAGATTCAAAGCTCTTAAGATGGACTTCAAATACTGTTGAACAGCGATTCATTTAAACGATACCAGAGCATTTAGTATCAAGTTTACCTTGCCGATATCTAACATATCGGTGTAGCTGAGCAGCGCCACAGGAATATCAATCTCTTCATACTGACTCCTGTTACCCCCAGGGGGAACCTGGAAGACAGTTCAGCCCAGATAAGAATATAAACATTTCTGCAAATACTCCAAAAAGGTTCAAGTTCTGTTTCTGTTAATTGGGAAAATACTCTAGAAAGGACAGTAAAATCTCAAAGTCAAAATGTATACTTGTTTCCAGTGAACAGTAAGTCATTAAAGACCGTAACAGCAAAATGCAGCAACCAAACTTCAAGCAGTATCTTTTGCATGTCAGGGTCGTTGTTTTATGACTGATGTGCCTCTAGTATTATCTACGATACTCAAAACTACTGGTTTTACAAAACATACGCTGGTAATGCTCTAGCTGAATCTAAAGCACTAGATTCACCGTGCTTAGATCTCACTGAAGGCAGTAATAGGAGTCAAGAACCCAACCTCCTCCTCTGATTCCAGTATCTCACATGACATAAGGATCATTCTGAGCCCTTGCCTTGGATGGTACATGGGCTCTACGCAGCACTCTTCCTACTACAAGCACCTCCTCTTTGCATTAGTCCTTCCTTCGGATGTATTATTTCCACACGCTATACAATGTACGTTCATGCATAAACACACACTATTTTAAAGAGGAGCATGAAAGACCAGCAGTGAGCACTGAAGACAAGACAGTATCTAACATCAGAGGAGCACCAGCAATACAGAAAGACAAAAAGACTTACCAGTCTCTCTCTACTAACAATCAGCAGCCCACGAGCTCCGTTTATCTGAGCAAGCCTCACTTTCTCATAGAAGGTACAATTCCCTCGCATCACCATGGGGATTTGGTTATTAAATCCCCCATCAGGTATGTCAGAAGGAGAACACAAAACAGATGCTGTCAGGTCCTGCAGTTGCAAGAGTGACTGAAAAGAAAGAAATTAGTTAAATACATATATCTATATAAAATAAAAGAAGTCAAAAGCAGGAACCACAGAGTTCCCAAAGGGCAATTTAGAACTTTCAAGTAATGGAATGATAGACTATTCCCAGAGGAACTTGAAAGCTGGAACAGTGCCACACTCTCTACCATGTAGGGTCCTGCCTGGCTTCACCTTATTGAACAGAATTCTGCTGGTAATAAAATCTGGGTTATGATCTGCACTTGCATTTGTTTTCTTTAGCACTGTTGCCGTTCTGATGCACACATCCAGGGTGTAGGAGGAGGACAGTGAAGTGTTATAATTGCTAGGGTGGCACAGAGCGGGCAGGCTGAGATGACTGAGGGGATGAACAGCTAGAAACACAACCACAGGCTAGGGTAAAGTACAAAAGCATAGGCAACAAAAATAAACTTCCATTTTGAAACCAAACGTATACAGTTAACTGAGGGTTTGGATCCTAAGCACCTGGATACTGGATTCTAAAGCTGCTTCTCCCACTGCTTGCCATTCAAAGACGTTTCAGGCCTGCCCCAATTCTTTAGTTTTGGCCCTCAGGCCCAAAGACATCTACTCTGGTATGTTTACACAGGAACAGTCCAAAAACACTTTAAGGTTTTAGAAATAACACCGACACAAATTGTTCCTTGCAAAACCTAAACAACATGAAGCATCCTTGCTCAGTTGCTTTTGCAAGTCACCTGAAAAATGCAATTCTACACCCAATAACTGATTCTTGGCGTGAGCTGTGCTAACAGAAGCAGGTCACAGCCCCACTCTTGCTAGGAGCGGAGCTGTTAGGTTTGAGAAGTCTCAGGGTAAATTTTTAACCTGAAAACCTGACACACGTAACACTTTTTTGTTAGAGATCCACAGGCACATGACACAATACCTGTAATAACTGACTCTGCTGTTTCAGGAGGGAAAGGTAAGGGTCAAGCTGTCAGCAGCCCTAATCTTATTCAGGAAATTGCTGTTGCCAACTGGCTCCCACTTTAGAGGCAGTAAAATGTCTCTGCACACACTCCCTGGTTGTCCAGGTTTCAGGAAAGCTTATCAGCTCTATCAGAGCAGAACACACGCAGAGCGGGCTCAGGCTGGTGTATGGCATAGCTGCGGTGAACAAATCGTACGGCTCGAGGGGAGGAGGAGGGAGAATGTGAAAGAAGGGAAAGGCAGAGGGCGAGCTGAGGAAGGAGACATTGATAGGCATGGCATATAGCACAGGCGACCCAAGTGCTCTGTGGAAGGCAGGGCAGAACCCGCTGAATGCTCCAACTTCAGTTCAGTGCAGGTTACTCCGGACTGTAGCAGCTCCTGCAGAGCTACTGAAATGTGCCTCCAGTGAGTTTTTATGAGACTGGTTGAACCAAAATGTCCACAGTACCATCCCCAGCTCTCACAAATCCTAAAGTCTAGACACACGGCAAAGCAGCTGCAGCTTCTGAGCTATCCCTGTATCCAGGGAGAAACCTGCAGTTGTAATAAACCCACCACAGGTGATTAAGACTTGATTATATGTTGATAAGGAATATTAATAATTCTGTGTAGCGCTCAACTGGTAGATTAAGGAATACAACTAATAAAATGAACAGAGTATCAGTCATCTTCCCCAGTTAGTACCTCATTCAAAGTGTATTTGCTGAATTCATCATTCAGTGATAGTAACTTTCTCATGGAATAGAGCAAAGAATTCACTCGATTGTCAGCTCATACAGCTTTGGATAATGCAGAAAGCTTGACACAGTTTGCGACTACTTATTCTTACGCTCAACAGAGCTATGAACCACTGAGAAAGCACTAAAGGTCACAGTTCAGTATATTAACAAGGCCACGTGGCATCTTTTTGTATCATACTGACATACAAAAACTCCTTTCCAACCACAGGTAGTTGCCATTTTCATTTAATTGATCGTGTTGTGCAAAAGGAAGGTTTTTGCTTTGAAGTAGAAATAGCGAAGTAGTTGCTTCAAATTCGCTAATCCAAGTTAGAAATCAGAAGTTTCCTGTAAGCAAAGGCATTCCTGAATACATTCTTCTGTCATTGCTTGGCTGGGTACTTACAGCTTTACCCAAATCATGTGGCAAATGGGCCCACTGAGAGTTGAAGAGGATACAATAGTCTTTTCCTTTGCTGCTCCCCTTCTCTGAAAGGACATGTACCATCCCATACTCGCAGTAGACCTGAAAAGGTAACAAAAATTTCACTACAAGAATTTTGGGTCACATGAAATAGCAGAAGTGATGGGTGTAACTTGCTGTTGACTCACCTGCTGTGCATTTTAAAGTAAAACAAAAGATTCTACAAAAGTTTCCATATCTCTGCGGGGAGTACAGTGGAATTTGTTATTATTTCCATCACACATCAAAGACTTCAGATACATTAGGCAGATCCCCTCCTACACAGCAACTGGTCAAAGAATTACATGAAACCTCATCAAATGCTACTGGATGTGTTTAAAAAAAAACAAAAACAAAACAAAACCAAATCCCCCCAACAACCCAGCTAGAATGGTGCATATATGTATATAGCCAGAGCAATATAAGGAAGCTAGACTACTGCAGAACAGGTAAGAGACCAGCAGTACTGCATCCAGCTCTGGGGTCCTCAACACAAGAAGGACACGGAGCTGCTGGAGCAATCACAAAGATGATCAGGGGGCTGGAGCCCCTCTCCAGGGGCTGCGCTGTTCAGCCTGGAGAAGAAAAGGCTCCAGGGAGACTTTATAAGCAGCTTGCCAGTACCCAAAGGGGCTTTTTACAAAGACACATAAGGATAGGAAAAGGAGGAATGGCTTGAAACTGAAAGAGGGGAGATTTAGATCAGGTATAAGGAAGAAATTATTCCCTGTGAGCGTGGCAAGGTGCCGGCACAGGGTGCCCAGAGCAGCTGTGGGTGTCCCATCTCTGGCAGGGCTCAAGGCCAGGCTGGATGGGGCTGGGAGCAGCCTGGGCTGGGGGGAGGGGTCCCTGCCCATGGCAGGGGGCTGGAACCGGATGATCTTTAAGGTCCCTTCCAACCCAAACCATTGTACGAGTCCATAATAAGAGGCCTGGCCACTGCCAACTCCTGAAAGTACCGATCAATTCCAGGTTCACATTGCTCCAAAAATCAGCCCAGCCTTGGACACTCCTGCTGTAGGTCTGTGTGCTGGTTTTGACTGGGGCAGTGTTAATTTGCTTCACCGTAGCTCGTACGGGCTATGTCTGGATTTGTGCTGCAAGCAGCACTGATGATACAGGCACGTGTTCACCATCGCTGAGCGGTGCTTACAGAGCCAAGGGCTTTGCTGCTCCCCAGCCCGCACCACCCACGAGCAGGCTGGGGGGCACAAGGAGTTGGGAGGGGACACAGCCAGGAGAGCTGACCCCAACCGACCCAAGGGATATTCCATACAGGTGATGTCATGATAGAGCTGGGGGAAAGGGGGACATTCAGAGTGACGGTGTTTTGTCTCCCCAGCTGTCACCTGCGACAGAGCCCTGCTGTCCTGGGGATGGCTGAACACCTGCCTGACTGTGGGAAGTGGTGAATGAATTCCTTGTTTTGCTTTGCATGCACACGTGGCTTTTGCTTTACTTCTTAAACTGTCTTTATCTCAATCCCTGAGTTTTCTGACTTTTACTCTTCCGATTCTCTCTCCCATCCCACCAGGGGAGGACACATGGAGTGAGCAAGCGGCTGTGCGGTGCTAAGGTGCTGGCTGGGGATAAACCACAATTGTCTGACAAGACCACACATCACCATTGGCTGTCTTCTTACATCCTAGGTAGCACACATCAGTTCACAAAACTACATACTGCACATACTTTTCACTGCTTCAGTGTCCAGCAGTCACTGCTGTCAAAACTCCAACAATATTTGCTACAAGTAGTGAAGATTATACGGCTAAGAGTTATAACTAAAGGCCTCTACTTGGTCGGGCTGGGACAGAGCTGATTTTCTTCACAGCAGCTGGGATGGTGCTGCATTTTAGATTTGTGACCAAAACAAAGCTGATAAACTGATGTTTTAGCTGTTGCTGAACGGTGTTTGCACGGTGTCAAGGTCTTCTCTCTTTCTCACTCTGTCCCCCAGGAAGAATGGGGGGTGCACAAGAGGTTGGGAGGGGACACAACCAGGCAGATGGCTAAATAAAGAGACATTCCATGCCATATAATGTCATGCTCAGCAAAGAAAAGTGAAAAGAGGGGGTTTTTTAAGGAGGTTGGACATCCTTTGCTCAGGAACTGGCTGAGCATTGGTCTACCTGCGGGAGGTGGCAAGTTACTGCATCACATGTTTTGGTTTCTTTCTTCTACTTCTCCTTTGCTTATTCAACAATTTTTATCCCAACCCACACATTTTCTGGCTTTTACTCTTCCTGACTTCTTCCCTGCCTCACTGGGGATCAGAGGGGAGGTGGGCAAGTGGCAGTGTCACACTTAGCTGCCTACCAGGGTTAACCCACAAGGTCATAGAGGCAGATGTGACAGCTTCACTCCCCTTGTTCATAGGTAAAATCCCTTAACTTGAGTAATGAATCATGAGCTTTGGCCACCTTGAACTTGACATTCAGCCTCTGGAACAGAGCTGAGTTCTGGTGGAAGGACCATCTGAACCCTACAGGCTGCAATCCTGAGCTGAAAAACTAGGAACGCTACAAAGCTGTGTGTGCACATCACGCACAGTCACACACTGGGTTTCAAATGTAACAACCTGGCCTACCGTTCTTCACTTAAAGCTCTCTTAAAACTATTACTAATTCCTCAAAGCTTCAAAAAGTACAAAAAAAGTAAATAAAAAGACTCCACACAAAGCCTGAGTCTTCACTCAATCAAGGCATGCTTGTGGTGCAAGTTTTTCCCAGTTGACACCACAGCCTGGCTCCAAGCTGGAGCTCCACCAGCTTTACTGCAGCTGCCTCCGCACTAGGAACGGCCCATGGAAGCAAAAATAATCCTAGTGGGCTTCAACATGAAAACATCACAATTCTCCTGAAGAACTCCAGGAAAGTGAAGTAAGAGAATCCAGATCCTGCAGGCATTTAGACAAAGAGAACAAGGACTGCAGAGAAAAGTAAACATAGGAACATACAGCAAATATACCAGTTTAAGGCATCTTCTCCATCGTGACACAGCACACGCAGTCTGTTTATTCAGCTTAGTGTCCACCTAACCACAAAAAGGTGCTCCTTTTAACACAAATATTTCCAGCTTCCCACCCCTTCAAAGTAATACATAGCAAACATAGTATTTTCCTTAATATTTGGGTTACATCAGACTGTATCAGCCCATTTTCCAGCAAAACTGAGAGACCTAGGGGTGTTTCACCTATAGGGTGACTGGTCACCACAAGTAGGTACTAGCAAACACTTCCTTATGACAGTTATTCACCAATCTTCTCTTCATGATGAGCCCTGTTCGTTGAAGTGTCTCCTCCCCTCCTTCCCTTCCTTGCGTTTAATAACACAACTTTGTGAGTACCAGATACATTCCTCATCTTCCACCTGAAAAGCCAGACATAAAATGCTTCGAGACCATAGCTAGAACCTGCAAAAGTAAATATTTTTGTGGAATTGATGCACTTGCCTGCTTGTACGTCAGGTTCCAGTAGGGTAGGTTTACCCAGGCAACCAGAAATCAGGAAGACAAACAAAGCAACCATGGAAATATGTGCAACTTCCCTACCACTTGTGGTGGTTTTATTTAACTTCAATTAGTGATGACTTCATTTTCAGATTAACTGAACCAAAATAACTGTAAACCCTCCCCGCCCTTGGAAGCTGTTGAGGAAACACAAAGTATATCATGAGGTGTACTGTCACTGCTCTTGCAGCCTAAGGGCTCTGATACAAATCCTTCCTCCCATTTCTAAGTAGTAAACAGGTACCCAGCATTGCTTCACTCTGACTATGAGGTCTTCTCCTTGCTGGAACAAGAAGGCATCCAGAATTTAATTCAACATCACCCAAGTCACCGTTAAATTCTACGGGATACTTCTATGCTCTTCCGAGCAGCAGCGATGGGGTTGCAGGCACCATCTCCGCTAATTATAAAAGTGTACATTTAAGAACTCTTTCTTCCATGCAAAATACCGAACGGCAGCTCCTTGGTAGCAAGCCTGCTCACGTGGATCCTGTGACCCACCTGGTCAGGCCTGAACACCACTACATTAAAAATTTAATTTAAGATTAAGATCCAACCGTTGCACAGTTGCTGCAGAAAGCTTTAAATGCTTCAGATAAAAGAAAAACAAAAGAAATGCTCAGAAAGCAGGACAAAACTTTTGAGGGTTGTTTTTGGGTTTTTTTCTTTTCTTTTAAAATTCAATTATACAAAGAGATCAATGCTTCTTTTTGAAGGAGTGTCTTGCTGAACTTTAATTACTGCTTCAGAACCTCACAGTCCTCCTACAGAGCAACTTCCATGCTTAAGTAGCACTGTGTGGTAATAGACTATAAAAAGATAATGCTGAGAGCAAATGCAAATTATATCTGTTCTTTAGCTTCATATGAGCTATTAGATACTCCAGAAAAAATTGACCAACTATTAAGCGCAGCATTCTCAAAATACTACTTCAGCTCAGTGATTTGGGAATCTAGTGTTTTCAAGGAATAGTTACACTGTCTAGTGACGTTGTTAATGTCACTAGATTCTTATTATCATTTCTGTGTTCCAAGAGCATTTGCTTCCTATTGTAAGGGGAAGTTTCTCCATTTTATTGGCATTTTAACTGAGAACTCTCAATAATCCTTAATAGCACTTAGCACTTTGAAATTTGTTTCAAAAATAATGATATCTGAAGCAGGTACAATAACTGACCTGCCCCTCACCTTAAGCAGTCACACATTTTGTTTCTGGAGGAGCCACCGTCCCTTCATTAGTGACCCCAGGACACGGGATGGGTGGAGACCATCAGTTCACCACTACCAGCAGGTTCCAAAAAATAAAAATCCAAGCCAACAACTCTAAAAAAACCCTAAAACAAACTCCCCCACCCCCATTTAACTATCTTATCTTTTCTACCACCTCCCTTCATGTCCTACGGTCCTCTACCCCCAGACCCAACTCCTCCCTTCCTGATCTTCCTTGTCTCTTTCTCCTGTCCAGCATCCTTAATCAAAACTGAAGTCATTGAACATGTTTAATTGCACTATTGCTTACATTTAGTTTTAGCCAAGCAAATCACTTTGTGTCTACCAGAACAGGTGAAACCTTGTTCTGGAGAGAAATGCACGGTACCATCCCTAACCATTGCCGCTACTGAGTCAGACAGTTGTGTCCGACTGGGATGTCAACATCTAGTCTAACATTCATAAGCTAAAGGGACTAATTACTATATAATTACACAGTTACACTTTTAAAAATACATCTTACGCATTTGTTTCTCCAGGTAGCAGCTGAGGTAACAGGCTAAAGATGACCAGAGGCAGCAACAAAGCTGTGTCTTAACACATTTGTTCAAAAGCCCATTAAAAGAACCCATCGTTCTCATTACTCCCACTATTTTGAACCCTCTACACAGAGGTTACTCTGAACCCCTAGGACAGACTCAGGGTAAAAAGATGTGTTTTGGAACACTTCAAGGAATTGTCCTTTAAATAAAAACAATCTCCACCCTGCCTGGAGGATAAACGATGTCATTCCACTGCAAGAGGTCAGCCAAGCAGCAAAGAAACGTCCTCCTAAAAACATACGGGAGGTACAGACCCTTATATTTAGCTCTTTTGTATCTAACTGGTCTTTGATAGCTCATGAAGCAACTTTTTCTTTTTTTTTATAACATTCATTATAAACGCTGTTCACACAAAGGGCTCTAAAATCTATTGCACTGTCCTGAAGCGTGCTGGGCACAGCAGGTCACACTGTTTATTTCAGTGCAGATTAAAGCCACTTGAGCAAAGTGCAAGTTTACAAGATACAGCTGTTTGTGGAGGAAGGGAGACACTATTGTGCATATGCAGTGAGGAAATAAATGTGTTTAGCAAAAAACTCCAGCTAATTGCCATGGTGGACTTTTTAATTTCAGCTACCCAGCCGTAGCACCTAAAACCCTTTCAGCAAAAGGAAGAAGTATTGAAAAATAATCCATTATCTTGAATTTTACTTTCAAGAGTGACAAGCCACAGAGATCCAAATACAGACACAGGCAGAAGACAGAACAAAGGTGTTTCCTGCTTATCGTTACAGGATCTGACTGGGCTTTAAAAAAGAAATAATCAAGTAGCTCCGTTCTGAATATTACATGTACAACTGCCTCCAAAACCTTCAGGCAGTTTTGCAGGAGCCACCTGCCTGTAACTGAACAGCTTTATGCATCTGGGAGACAATCAACCTATACAGGTAAAAGCTTTACATTTATAAGATATAAGCTACACATCTTTAAAACAAGAGAATATGTACAGGGTCTGATGCCACATTTCCATTTAAATAACCATTACTAACTAGGCAATAATCCCCAAATGGCTCACTGAAGACAGTAATACACAATTATGCTTTCTAAACAATTTAATGGATGTTCTTTAAAGAAATATTGAGTAAAAGGTTCCCAACGTGAAATGCTCAAAACATTTCAGAAGCTGTGTGTTTTTGTGTGCCAAAAGATAAGTAAAAATCAAGAATGAGAGTAATTAAAGGGAATACAACCAGGGCTAAAACCTGAACAGGGTGCACAGAGTTTTAGAAAGCCTGTGGAGAACAGAGTCCACGGACAACGTGGATTAACAGGCATTTTTACAAAGCAGTTATCACTTAGCATCAAAGCATAGTTCTGAAATCTGTTAACAGCAACTACAAATTTCTTCTTATCCTCCCATCTAAGCATAGCCATAAGCATCAGAGTGTTTTATTTCAGTACCAAAGGGCTTTGATGCTTCCAGTTTTGTTTGTATGTCACTCGGTACCAGACAACAAAAGCAAGTTCAAAGCAGTGCAGCTGATGCACTGGGATGGCGGCAACATTGATGATGGTTCCTAGAGATCATCCCATATTCTAGATTAACCCGTGAGAAAATGTAATCTCCTGCGCAGATCCCATACAGTGTTCCTACAGCTCCCAAGGGCTCTTTTCCAAGTGTTCAGATATCAAGCCCAGCCTTTTTCAAACACTGACAGAAAAAGAGCAACCTGTCCTGACAATTAGGGGGTTTTATGATACTTGCCTCTTACAGTACATATAATTTAGAAAGCGCTACAACGAGCTTCAGTGGGAATGGGCCGCTTAGCCTCAAACAGCAGAAGCAACGTCTCCCAGTTAAGCAGGGAATTATCCGTATTCTCTGTACGGACAAGAAGAGAGCATTTGTATTTAAACATCGTTACCAACCAAGCATCCCTACTCACTAACAGCGCCATGTCACAAGCCAGACCTCCCCAAACCTGGAAATCTCCTAGAATCATAGCTTTATGAAGACTGTTGCATCATTAACACAAAGTGAAGCATTTTATATAAAACTCCAAATCAAGGAATAGGTTTTCACACAACAGAAGCCTAAAGTCTGAGGGCACAGCTTAACAGGCAGCTGAGCCAATGTAACTGTCTGTGGCATTAGAATGGCAAACTTGTTCCCTCTGAACCTAATCAGACCCTTCCACAGTTTATTTAATGCATTAAGAAAGCAGAACACTCCCCAGTTTTTTTTTTTTGTTTTGGGGTGTTTTTTTTTGGGGGGGTGTTGTTGCTGGGTTTGTTTGCTTGTTTTTGTCACGTTGGTGAATTAGCACGGCTCAGAGACGAGCACTGGGGTTTGCAGGTTCAGTGATGGAAGAAGGTGGAGAGGAGGAATTCCACTCACCCGTATTTCAAGAAACTGCAACGGGAGCAAATGAGCCAACCTAGTGGGTCATTCTTGTTTGTTCCTCCCTACCTCTGTCTTAAAACGCACTTGGATGCCTCACTTTTCCCACTTTCATTAGCTCTATCAGGTGATCTGGTCACCTGAATCTCCTTGCAGGAGGAACAAACAAGCTTTTACCCCATGTATCCCACAAGCCACACAGCAGAGCTCCTAAAAGCTGGGCTGCATTCTTTCCCGTGAACTGCACTGATCAATTTGAAGACCATCAATGGCAGACAGCAAATTTGCACACAAAGAAAACACTCCTTCAAGCAGCACTGCCCAGCAGAGAGAGTTTCATAATCACAATGCAACAATTCCACGAGACCACGAAGTTGTCAACCACCACCTTAATCCAGAACTTCAGATAGTGCTTTCAGCTCTTTGGCCCGACATCATAGGGTGCTCTGACTTTAAATACAGAAACCATCACCTCAATTCAATATTCTGCAGAAAGCCAGTATAGTGAAGACCAGGGAGATCCAACACCACTTGCTGCAGATCACGTTACTCTCTTCGTCATTAGTCAAAGGCTCAGGTATACCCACTATTGTTACAGGAAAACTGGGAGGTAGCAATGACATGAAGGAGCGGTTAGAATGAGAGGGAAGTTAAACAAAAAGCGAGGACTTGGACACCAAGCAAGATCTAAGCGCAGATTACTTGGATCTGTAAGATCACACCCCTCTTTAGGTGTCCCCAGATAAAGGCCCAGATTCAGGAGAGCCACGCTTCGCTGGCCAAGCTGTTCCTTCTCCCTGTATAAATCACAGTGTAGAAGCAAATGCGGAGACTACCTCCCCCTGCCCCAGGGGAAAAAAAAAAGAATCCTATTATCTTATCTCAACGAGGGAGACAAAGATATATTTTAAATATGCCCAACAGCACTAAGACAGGGGTACGATAATGAGTCCAGCTGGTGCTGAGCAAATGCACACCACGGCTTGTCTGACAGCTGTCAGCTTTGTCCCCCAGAACAACCCTACCCATCAGCCACTGTGTGTACCCTGCGATGTACTACCTAAAACCGTACCGACAAGTGTGAGTACAAGAGATGTAGAAGTGTCGCAAAATACAAAGTATTCAAATACATTTTAAATGAGCCAGCTTGGCTAACAGCAATGTATTAGCAGTATAGGGCGAAGTTTTTGCTGCTGCAGCAGGGCTGGTTCGGCACTGGCCAGCCTGTTCAAAGCTTGCTCAGGCTATTCCACTGCACAGCCTACATGACTTGCTTACAGCAAGGAAATGTGCTGCAATGCACGGAGCTGAAGCCAAGATCTCCAAGGATCCACCAAGGGACTACCTCACCTCCTGTCCTTCCACACCGCGATGTGCTCGCCCTTTCCAAACTGATGGATCAAACGGACTCCATGCCAGTCTTTGACCCATTCTTCTATCTGATTAATTTGTGGGGCTTGTGCTGGCACTAGCAGTCTGCTTGAAGCATTAATAGGGATGCCAAAATGCACATGGCACGTGGGGAGTAAAGAAGGGATGATGCAGGAAAAGATGATGGAGGAGAAGAAAAAAGGGATGATGCAAAAAAATCAAAAAGAAGTTAACTGGTAACCAGAGCATGCTGTAACGAATGATCACTAGCAAGGGATCGGTAAGGAGGCAGGTACAGAAGAGGGGAAACTAGACTGTCATGTTAAGATGTTGACACCAATACTCAAGAAGGCACAGCCCCTTTCAAATAACCTGACAGTTAAGAACTTTAAATAACACTTCAACATTTTTGGACACAAAAAACTTGAGCTTCAAATACAAAAGCTGCACACCAGGCAACGCAACAGCTAAAATCCCACTCGCTACTGTACCAGGATTGCATGCCGCGTTCGTCACACCCTCACAAATTCATCCCACCGCACTTATAGTGTCATAAATAACGAGAGTGCAAGACTCGGGACAAGCTACGGGGGTCAGGTTCAGCAGCAATCCCTTCTCCTCTGCTGGCTGCCTCTTCTGAGCGCCTCTGTCACTTGGCAGGGCCCCACGGCCCCCGGCCGGCCCCGCCGCCGGGACCCCAGCCCCAGCCCCCCGCCGGCCTGCACACCCGAACCGCGGCGCTGCCCGGGGGAGGCTGCCGGCCTGGCGGAGTCCCGCCGCTGGAAGCGCTGTGAGGAGCAGCTGTCCGTTAGGGCAAGAAGAAAAGAACCCGAACAGCGCGCCCCTCCCCCCCGCCTTGAGCAGACACGCCGTAAACCGCGGAGGCCGCACACCAGCGGCGGGGCGCAGCCCCCCGCACGGCCAGTGCCGTTTCCTCTCCCCCGGAGCAGCTCGGCCCTCCGCAGCCGGCGGGCAGCCCCCCCACCACACGGCGCCTACAGCTGCCACCGCTGCCGGCCGCAAAAGGCTCCGCAAACACCGTCCGAGCGAGGCCGCAGGCCCGGCCGGGGCCCCGGGACCAGCGTGGGGCCAGCGCCCAGCCCTGCCCACCACCGCTCCCCCCACCCCGCGGGGTCCCAGGGCCGCTGCAGGCGCTCACCTGCGGCAGCAGCTGCAGCAGCAGCCAGAGGCGGAGCCGGGCCCGCCACGCCGCCATCCCGGGCCCGCCGCGCCGCCAGCCGCTTTCTTTCCAACCGGGCCGGGCCGGGCCCCTTCCGCACCGGGTAACCCAGCAACCTGACCCGGAAGTCCCGCCCCGCGCCCGGAACCGCTCCTGGGCCGCGCCGAGGTGTGACGTCACTTCCTGCAGCGGAGAATGAAATGGCGAGCGGCGGCGGAGGTGGCGGCGGCGCCGGCAAGATGGCGGTGAGGGGCCCGCTGTGGCCCGCTGTGGCCCGCTGTGGCCCGCTGTGGCCCGCTGTGGCCCGCTGTGGCCCGCTGTGGCCCGCTGTGGCCCGCTGTGGCCCGCTGTGGCCCGCTGTGGCCCGCTGTGGCCCGCTGTGGCCCGCTGTGGCCCGCTGTGGCCCGCTGTGGCCCGCTGTGGCCCGCTGTGGCCCGCTGTGGCCCGCTGTGGCCCGCTGTGGCCCGCTGTGGCCCGCTGTGGCCCGCTGTGGCCCGCTGTGGCCCGCTGTGGCCCGCTGTGGCCCGCTGTGGCCCGCTGTGGCCCGCTGTGGCCCGCTGTGGCCCGCTGTGGCCCGCTGTGGCCCGCTGTGTTTAATTCAGGTTGTCTTTGCTCCTCTCCTTTAGGACAAGGAGAAGAAGAAGAAGGAGAGCATTCTAGACCTTTCCAAGTACATCGACAAGACCATCCGGGTGAAGTTCCAGGGTGGGAGAGAAGGTGAGGCAGTGGCTGTGGTTGGGGGCTCTCTCCCAGGAGGGTCCAGGAGTACCGGCTGCTTTTGTTTGTTGTAACCCTGTGTGCAGCACCTTGTCTTTAACATTGTTGTTAATCCCCTGGCTGCAATTTTATCTCTATTCCATCCATGTGCCTTTCTTTTATTGTCTTTTGTTATCTTCAACTGTCTGGTTCACTTTGGGTTTTTTCACATGTCAAGGGCGCTTTTAAAGAAGCAAAGAAACGTCTGTGGGTGTCTGAATTAATACATTCGTTAACCTCCTTATCTGGAGTCCATAAACTGTTTTAATCTATTTCACTGTGTGTTTTTATTGTTTGTGGGGCTCTTAGATCGCCGCTCCTGCCTCGCTGTGCCTGCAGCCGTCCCTCGGTGCAGCTGGCGGTGCCGCCTGCAGACATGCTGACAGCAGGCCGCACGGGAGGTGCGTGGCAGGAGCTTTTTTAAAATCTCATTGTAAATCTCTTCTAAAACTCCATTGGGACCCCGTGCCTATGAGCCTTTGGAAGTTGCTTTGACTCCGAACTGATAAATGTGGGGTTGGTTTTGAGATGGGGTTTTTTTTGACAGTTTTGGGGCAGTTGACAATTCTGTTGAATCTGTCAATTTAAATTTTCTTCTCAAAAACTTTTGAGTTTCTTTACGATCCTCATATGACACTGGGAATTGTAAGAGTCTTTTTGATTTGGGCTGTTAGCAGTGATGGTAATGCTGGTAATCAACAAGTGTATTTCAAACTGGGATGTCATTCTGTGTAGTCCTGTGTTTTAGTTAGTGACCAGCCTTGGGGAATCATGTTCTCTTCTAGGACAAAGTGCTTGTGTGTCTGCAGTGCGTGTCTATCTAGGCAGTGCTTATGCTGATTTGTTATGCTGAAGTATTCTTAAAATGCCCCTGAAATTGGTTAAGAACAAAACTGTTAGTGTCTTGGAGAGTATTTTGAAAAATTGGTTGAAAAACCTGTAAGCGGTAGCTGGCACAACACAAACCAGCTTCTCGTGCATTTGCACTTTTATAAAGCGGGCGCTGTGTAATACCTTTGGCCTCATTTGCTTGATAGCCTTGCTTGAGGGAGGGGACAGAGCTGGAGAACTTAACGTGTCCTTCATGCAGTGTTGTGTTGCTGTATACTTGGGTTTGGTTTTCTCTCATCATTGTTTCATGTCTGGTCTTCAATAGCAAGCGGCGTCTTGAAAGGATTTGACCCTCTTCTGAACCTCGTGCTTGATGGTACCATTGAATACATGAGAGGTAAGCATATGCTGTCTGTGTAAAGGTTCCATTCCCCCCCAATAACTTTCTTAACAGAAATCTTGCAGCTCTGTGGGTGAATGAACAGCAGCTTCTGGTTGACCTTGTCTGAACTGAGACATGTTTATGATAACTAAGTTGTAAAGGGATAAGATAACAGAAGCTAGATTAAGCAAGTTCCCTGTGGTAGAATGTTCTTGATAGTCCTGGTTTGAGCTCTTCTAACTTATTTGCTGCTCTTGTTCTCTAAAGCTTGAATAAAGTAGTGTGTGTCTCTTCAGATAATGCAATTGACTTTACCTCTTGGTACTTGTAGTATCTTACTCTCTTAAACTCTACTGTAACTGCCGTCTTTGCGTTTCTGTGGAACTAAAGCCTTCTGTAGCTGCTTAGAGCTAGAAGAGCTGTAGGGTTTTCTCTTATTTCTGTTTCCCATCCAAGGATTAAGACTTCCATTTCCCTTTCTGCTCAGACAAAAACCTACGATGTGATAGCACAGTGGTTTTGAAGAGTACTCTCTTGCCTGCTTAAGGAAGCGCCTGAAGCTTTAATTCTGCTCTTAAAGGGAGTTTTTAAAGTAGTGCATTTTTATCAAATAAATTAGAATTTCAGGGAGGTTGGAACTGGCTGTTGCCATGTTGTATTTGTCCCCATCCACAGCCTTGTTTAGCTTGGTCTTGGAATGGACCAGTGCATTCTGTACTTGGCACGTTCTGAAGTCTGGGTCTTTTTCTGATTTGCATTGATCCCAAAATATTTGTCTGTAATGGCATTTGAAATGGGATTTTTTTAATCGCTTGTATGTGTGCTTTTGGTTAGGTGAATGAAAGCCTTTGAATTCTTTAAAAAGGTGTATGTTGTGCTTTGCATAAAAAGCGAAGCTCTTTCTTGCCTACTGTGCCATGTGCTGCTTTGAAAATTAGTAAATTGGTAATGCCCTGAAGACATCGGGTATTACTGCTGCATCACTCTTATAGTCCATGTGTTCAATAAAACAATGCAGAGATGCCCGGAAAAAAATCCGTATGTCTGTGCCTTTTGAAGTTGGTGGAATTTGGTTTCTTTTCTATATGTTGCCATTGTAACCGTGGGTCTCTGCTTTTCAGATCCAGATGATCAATACAAATTAACAGAAGACACACGTCAGCTGGGACTTGTGGTCTGCAGAGGGACTTCTGTGGTTCTTATTTGTCCTCAGGATGGAATGGAAGCTATTCCAAACCCTTTCATTCAACAGCAAGACGGCTAGTGCTTTCTCTGGATTGCCGCTGAAGACTTCAAGGGTGCAGATCACATTGGAGAAAACTGCCAGTGTATGAGAAGCTTCCTGGTTTGGGGGAGGAGTTTGAATGTGTATTTGTTAGTGTGAAAGAACGGTCAACTTTTATTTTTGTGGCTTTCCATAAATCATGTGAGGATGGGGTGTGGTGTGTAGGAAGTTCTGATATTTCCCCACCCCCTCCAAATAAATGTGTAACTGCATTGCATAGAGCTGACAGGAGAGAAGATACTGTCATAGAATTGTCTGAGACACTGTTCATTTTGTGAGTTTTGAAACAACCACATAAAATTAGTAAAGAATGCCCTGAATATTGGTTATATTCTTTACATTTTAAAATACATCATAAATTTATTTAATCTAAATTGATCTAAAGCCTAAATAGATTAGAACATGTTTTTCTTCCTCCTAGATGTCGGTACTCGGCTGGAAAGCATTGTGTTGTAGTCTTCCTGCTGTTGGGTTGAGTCTCTTGCCTGCTTGCTGCAGTGCACACAGGAAAATAATTTTCCTTGTACAGTACCTTTCCATCACCTTTACAAGCTCTGTAGCTAAGATGATCTTTCTTAGCACTTGTTCCAGATCCATGTATCAGAAGGCTCCCACATTTCTGCAGAAGGACTGGACTAACTTCTAGGATGATTCTTGGCTGAGTGACATGAGCCTTACAGAAGTATCTATTAGATATCTGGAATTTTAGAGGAAGAATATTTAAGATCCTGATGTTCAGTTGTAGGCAGTGCCTGGAAATACTGCGTATTTTTATATTGTAGCTATCCACATGTGGTTCTGCTTTGCTTGTTATAACTTGTTTTGTAAGTAAACATTTTTATTTCTTTTATACTGCGGAAATAGCAAGATTTGAGGAGTTTTGAGTGAATAAATACAAACAAATCTGTTCCTAAATGTCTGGGGTTCAGTCTGAAAAAGTGCTCTACAGCGACACTGTAGTTTTCAAAAGGAAATCTGTTTGGGAAGAGTGTAAATACCGCAAAATCAGGAGGATACAGATCAGAAGCCAAAATATGAGAGATGACTTGAGAGCATCTGGTCCCTTTTCTGAGGAGTTGTGTGTGTGTGTTAATGTTTTAAAGACTGTCTAGTAGGGAATATGTGCCTGTAGGCTGTATATAACCCTCTTCGGCTGCCTGCCTTTCCCCAGGGCCCTTTAGGAGGAGGCTGTGGCAGAGCAAATTGGCTGGGTGGCAGCAGCAGTCTTGTTCCTAGAGGGTGTCAAGAGCCTGCCAAGGCCGGGTTGTACTGGCTGGTTATTTTGGTACCAGCACTGTACTCCCGTTCATAGCCTTTCCTGGGTCAGCTCTGAAAGGGATGGGAACTTGAAGTAAATAAATTCCAGGTCACTGTAGCTGACTTTTCCAGGAGGCTGTGAAACGGGACCAGCTGTCTTGTGTGGCTTACTGCCTGTGTGAACTTGAGTGCTTCTGGATTTTAATCTCCCAGGGGCTCATTCTGTGAGTGCTTCACAAACAGTCTGTGGAGTCATGCTCCTTCCAACATAATTTTTTTCTAACATTGCAAAACTTGTTCTTCGTGCAATTGCACAATTCAGAAGAGGTTCCTTGTTTAGAGTGTTCTGAGCAGAATTTGCTCACCATCAGCCCAAGCAGAGTCTTGAAGAGTCCCTTAGGTGGGGGAGGGAGGGCTGGCTGGCTATAACATGCTGCACCATCTCTGCACTCTTGTTTTCTGAGTGCAGTGTCAGAAATGGACCCATTGAAGCTCTTGAGTGGATTCCAGGCTCTAGATGCAGAGGGTATGGAGATATCTGTCTGAAGTCATGTGTCAAGTGTATAAACTCTGGAGAGGGGTGTGTTTCCAGCATTTTCTGCTGATGTAATAGGTCACTCAGTTTTCACTGCAAGACATGTGGCCGTCCTTTCCTGCAGTGCAGACTCATGGATAATATTTGGGAGGCAAGTACCTAAAAATAATATGAAAACGATATGGGACAAGCTTGTTAGCAGGGCTTGTGGTGATAGGACAAGGGGTAATGGCTTTAAACTAAAAGAGGGTAGATTTAGACAGGATATAAAGATATTTATGGGTGGGTTTTTTTTTCTGCAGTGAGGGTGGTGAAATGCGCACAGGCTGCCCAGAGAGGTGGTAGGTGCCTGTAAACATTCCAGGTCAGGTTGGATGGGGCTCTGAGTGACCTGGTCTAGTTGAAGATGGTCATTGGGGCGGGGCTGGCCTAGATGACCTTAAAGAGCCCTTCCAACCCAAACCATTCTGATTCTGTAGCTGAATTTTGGATGTGTGTATGCTTACATATTGGATTCGTTCCTAAATGTGACTCTACAGACCATTTGTAACAGCAGTTTTGCAGAAGCCTCTTCCAGAAATGCAGGAGTGAGCCTCCAGGGGGGAAAAAAGGTGCTCTTAATCCAGATAGCGCAATTCTGCTTGCTGAACTCCATGGAGAAATGGGACAGAGTCTTGCTGGGGTGGGCTCTTTGGGATAAGGGGCACTAATTCAAGGTCATTATGCAAATCTGTCCACTTAATAACTTGGTCTAAATGCTTTAGAAGAATTCACTGTGTGGAATCGGTGAGCTGGTGCTTGTACTGGCTGTATTTCGTGCTTTGAGATTGAAGATGACTGAATATGAGACAGCCACCAGGCATGAAGTGGGGGCTCATTCCTTCCCCCATCTCTTACCAAAGTATAAAGTTAAATATATACCAACTACTGCAAACAATCTGGAATTTGAGATTAAACTTGAACTGATGAAAGATGTGGCTTTGGGGAAATTGGGTGTTTGTTCCCAGGAAGTCTCAAGCTTTCCTATGTTTTTCATAGAAGTGGAAAGTGCTGTAACAGGTCCTTTTTTTTTTTGAAATGGGTGCAATGTTCTTCTACAACTTCTTGATATTTAGTCAGTGCTTAGGAAGGTTTGGGTTGTTTCTTCTCTTTCCTTCTCGTAGTCCAGGCTCCTTGCCTGGCTAACAGCTCTCCTAATTTGCTGCAGTCTTACCTAGTTAAAGTCGATGCCAATTAAATCTGTGGTTATACAGCTGTCCTGCTATTGCTGCTCTGAAAGCAGCAGGAAGGACTGAAGAGCAAAACAGGAGGGTAGAAAACACACTCTATTTTTAGGACAAGATTGGCTTATCTTGTATTTATCCTCACTAGGGGGATAATGTTTCCAGAGACCTCCCATGAGCGAAGGCTGCGTAAGGGCTGAGTTAATTTTAACCGCCTGGCAGTCAGCAAGCATGGAGCCTGCACAAGAACCAGAGGAGCTGGGACCTCAGACAGAAACGGCTGCAGACACAGTTCTTGAGGTTGGAGAGAGACTCTTTCAGGTCAGCCGCAGGGTGCTTTCAGTACACAGTCGTTATTTTGAAGCCATGTTTTTTGGGGGGGCAAGAGAGAGCTCTGAACACCACATAGTGATCAGAGGGATCGATGCAGTGCCTTTTCAGGTGCTACTCGAGTTCACTCGCACAGCCCAAGTGCTTATAGGTCAAGAAAATGTGACCAGCTTACTGGAAACAGCTGACTTTTTTCAGTTTGACAGAGTGAAACTGCTGTGTCAGAAGTTTCTGGAGAGAGAACTGCACGTTTCCAACTGCCTGGGCCTGATGACCTACTCGCAGCAATTTGCCTTTATAGACCTGTACGAGTCTGCTCTGAATGTGGCTCTCAGTCACTGGGGGGATGTGATGTGCCAGGAAGAATTTAAGGTGCTGCCCAAGGAAACGCTGATACAGCTCCTGAAAAGCGACGACCTCTTCGTTTCGCGAGAAGATGTGGTTTTTGACAGTGTTATGAGGTGGATAATGGAGGACCCAGCAACGAGAGAGGAAGACTTTCTGGATTTGGTGGGCGAAATCAGGGTTACTTTTCTGAGTTTGTCCTTCCTTGATATCTTGGTGAAACGCAGCAAGCGCCCTGGAGAAACAGATACCTTTTCCAGGCTAATAAAGAAGTTAGACAGCTGTCCTCCACCCAGCTGGCAAAATAAGGAACTGTGTCCTTATGCTGGTCGGAGTTACGACACCTTATATGTCCTGGGAGGAAAGCATGACAAGGAACAGCAAGAATTATTTCTCTTTCAACCTAAAACAGGGACCTGGCAGGCTTGTTCTCCACTGCAGCGCAGGAACCTCACCCAATATGCAGTGGCAGCAGTAGGTAACTTACAGAGAAGTGGGACTGAGCAAATGCAAGCAGAAGTTGAGGCTTGGAGGCCCTAATGCAGGGGAGTTCAGCTGCTTCTCCCATAAAACTGCATTGTTCAGTTGCTAAAACCTCATTCATATTTGTGTTTATATCCAAAGAATGGGTTTCTTTTCCTTAGTCCTGGGAGAATGGCAGACAAAGCCGAATATTTCTCTTCATACAGTAGAAACCATTTAACTCCTTACGTTAGATTTATTTGGAGTAAGTCGACTTCAAGCAGCGTATTTTTTTGCCTTCTCTTTCACGGTGGCTTTGACAGATGGTGACTTATGATTTATAGTTGCCATTAAGTTAAACTTACCCATGGATGTTGTGAAGTCCTCACGCTTGGAGCCTTCCAAGACAGCTCCATGCCACGGCTTCCCTTTTTTAGTGTTGGTGAGAGGCCCGTTTCAAGTGGGAGTTTGGACACGAGGTCCCCAAAGGCTCCTGCCCTACCAGTTTCTATGATTCTCTTCAAGAGCAGGAGCAGACTTGGGGGGACGTGGTGCACCCCGCAGGCCCAGCAGACCTTGTGCAGACGAGGCATCAAACACCGCAGGCTGATTCAGAGCGCACTCGCTTTCCCTGCACGTTTTGCACCTGCTTGCTGCAGCCCAGGGAGAAACGAGAACCTCAGCTCTCAGGATCAATTTTCATGTTAACTGATACTTTTCTCTGCTGTTTTTCCAGGGAGCTTCCTCTTTGTGACAGGAGGATATTTCCGGGATGAGTTTGTGTGGTACAGTGTGGATTGGGTGCTTATCTACAACTGCCTGGACAACAGCTGGTTGGAAGGACCTGCCATGAAGATGTCCCGCAACAGCCACTGTGCAGTAGGAGCAGGTCTCTACCTGTACGTGCTCGGAGGGAGCACCGACGAAGGGATAGTCCCAGCAGTGGAGCGCATGGCTTTGCTGGAGTCCGAGTGGGAAAGCATGAGTCCTATGGCTCAGCCTGTGGAGAGAGGAGATGCGGTCAGTGTGGGAACCAGGATCTATGTGGTCTGTGGCCTGGATGAAAATGGACACGTGTATGATGGAGTGCAGAGGCTGAACACAGAGACGGACAGCTGGGATGTCGTCTCATTCTCCCCACTTCCAAGGTAAGAAATAATCTTTTGGGACCTGACAGGAGAAGAAAGGTTCTAGTGTTAGTCCTGCTGCAAGAAGAGGTTGGACTGGAGAAATCCAGACGTCCTGTCCCACCAGCACTTCTGTGATTCTCTGTTTAGGTGGGACTCTTGATATGAGGACCAGGGTCACACCGAGTATTTCAGGGGTCGGATCTTTCTGTGGATTCTGATGAAGGGTTTCTTCCCACCCAGGTACGACCTCTGCATCACATCACTGAACGGCGCGCTGTACACCATAGGAGGGGGAGCTTTTCGGTTTGATGTGGAGACAGATGAGTGGACCCGGGTGGATGAGGAATGCTTGACCCAGAAGTTCTTCATGGGCTGCAGCACTGTGAATGGACGGATTTATCTCCTTGGGCAGAGGAAGGGGAACGGTGCCCTCCCCGTCGTAGTCCTCTTTGATCCCTACGTTGACACGTGCCAGGTCATAGATTACAAACTCCCTTGCCCCCTTCCTATTCGTGGGTGCGTCTCTGTGCGCAGGTTTGATACGTGGGCGTGAGAGATGCCAGATCCAGCATAACTAAACAGCCTTGTGCTTTACAGCACTCCTGGTGGGGTGTTAAGATTGTATTCGGTTTGGGTTGTGAAATTTCTTAAGTTTTGAAAATCCATCTGTTCCTTCCCAGATGTCTGTCTTTTCTACCTGGCAAATGATCACGAAGCAAAAGCCAGTGAAACCTTTGTGTCTGCGCAAAGGCTGCAGGTCGTTATTGGAAATAGCGGTCAGCGTTGTCATGGTCCATCAGCTCCTCAGCTGGTGCTAAATAAAGGGCTGCTCTGAGCTTTGACCTCTGTGGCTCTGTCCTTTGAACAGCTCAGAGAGACAGGAAAGTCATTGCATCAGTGTTTAAAAAATATTGTTGGAGTAAACTACTAAATCAAATGCATGTCAAGGGAATCTTCAGCAGGATGTATAGCCCTTAGTGCTGCAGGATGGCGGGACACCCCCCCCCCCCAACAACCCCTGCAGTCAAGCTGTACCCAGTATCAGTTCCATTTTAGCCTGAAATAAGCAAGTTTTCCAGGTTATGTAATTATGGCTAAAATGATCTTTATTCCAAGCTGGAGAGCACCACAAAAGGAGGGAGGCTATTCTGGATTTATGCATTCAGGTGTGTGATGATAACCATTTGCAAACTGGGGCACTGAAGCGTTCCCTCAGTTTCCTTAGTCCCCTTTCTGAGGGTGCAAGGAGCAGCAACCTGCACGTAGCCTTAATTAAAGACTGCGTATGAGGAAGAGGGTTTGATGGGCAGGAGTACGGGCTTAGCATGCCAGTAGGGGACAGATCTCCAAGGGCGCTCAGGCTCCTCAAGAACGGAGCAGCTGAGAGAATGGCTGCCACAAGGGTGCTTGACTGGATGAGAAGGGGAGAATGCAACAGCACCAGCCTGGGAGGCTGCACTACAAGCGTTACTGTTGTCTGTGTTAAGAGTCTTGATGTGATGCAGCAACACTGAAAGGAAAAAGGTACATTCATCCTGAGCTGAATGATTAACATCTCCAGAGCAAGGGAGAGGCCTTAAAAACCAAGAGGTGCTGGTTAAAAGCAACCCTGCCCCTGTGAGAACTACGTCAGGATGGCAGGAGCTGCTCTAGCCAGGCCTGCAGAGATGGAGCCCTCTCAGCCCAGGCTGGCTCCTGCTCCTTGGCTCTAGTCCATCGGTTGGCCTCCCATCAGGCCGTGACGCTCCCAGGTCCAGGAGCTGAAAGCAGAGGCGGTGGCTTCCCCCACGATGAGGCTGATGGCCACGAGAGGCAGGGTCTGCTCTTTGAGCCCAGTGGCCGGTTGTACTCTTCTGCCCTGGAGGCTCTATATAAATCTTCAAAAAGCTGAGATTCTTGAGGGGCTCTAAAAGAAAGCATCATCCTTGGCTGACAGGGTGAAATAATTTTGGGCAAACCCTCACACCAGGTGTCCTGCTGAAGGGTCTTGCGCTCCCAGCAAGGTACTGGCTAGGTGACATTCTTCGTGAGGCCAGTGTCCCATGGAGGTAGGTGGCCGGCTGCCTTCCAGCATGGCTTTCTGCAGATTGGAATGTCGAATTCCTTCGAGGGAATGCTGGCTCAGGTTCTTCTGCCTTTTGCACATCTCTCCTATCTTTCTGTTTTGCCTTGCATGCGTCAGATGTGGGAGACGGACCATGGTTCCTCACAGCAGCGTGTTGTAGTTACACCATCCTTCGCTTTCCACCTCTTTGCATTTCTCAGAAACAGTTTCCCCTAGTATTTGTGTAAAATGTGAGGCCCCTTGGAAGCAAACTCAAAGCCTGAGTAGAAAACATTTTAAAGACAAGTGTTTGCAGGTTTCTGTATATTGTTTATGGGCATACAGATATATAGTTCTTAAGCCAAACAGTTCCTCTGAATCTTTGATGTATCCTTTCACAAGAATCAGATTTGCCTCTTAATGAGCTTATCTCAGTCTTCAAGGGGAGAGCAAAGCCCTGCGGATAAAATTCAGCAGGCGGAGTCATGTCTGCACTGGCTCCTGTGCAGTGTGCAGTCTCTGGGGGGTGAGAGGTGGTGTGACTTTACTTTCCTAGCTGCCTAAAACCTCATGAAAAAGAGCTTCCCTCCTGTCCTTACAAGTCCAAAGCACCTCCCCAGTGCTGCAGTCTTGGACTTGCCACTGCCCTCATGGTGCAAAGTAACCTGGCCCGCCCCTGGGTGGAACCCGGGGGTGCGCAAGTGTCCCTTTTTCCAGGGCCAAACGCAGCCTTACCTAGTAGGAGACAGATGGGGCAGCTGCAGTATGGCTGCATGGCCTGGGTATGCGGCATCCTCTCCATGCACGCTGCGTGCGTATCTACACCAGCAATAGCACCCATACGTGTCTCCCTCATCACACATCCACCTATAATGTGCAGCTAGCCAGGTTACCTCCTGCTAGCTGAAGTAGAAAAGCGCACAGACAATCAAACCTTTCAAAATAATTTATAAAGAATGTTTACATTCAGTAGTACAAAATAAGATATAACCATCCCTCCTGAACACATCACCTGCAGAGGAGTAGCGAGACTGTATTCAGATTAAAGAAATGTGACAGTACACAGAACGTACTTCAGATCACCTCAAGGTTTCAGAGACAAACTTCAGCAAATACAAATTTAAATGACAAGTGCAGGAACAGATGCTCTCCTCCCCGAGCACGTTACTGGCCTGGATCGCCTGTGCTGGAACCACTTTTTCCCCTCTGAAATTATCCAATGGATTTTGACTGAAACCTAAGATGAGGCCACACAAGCTGCGATCAAAGTTCTCTGTCACATCTCAGGTGAACAGAGTGGATTGCTGAAAACCCTCTTATTCTTCTGTGCTGTCACCTGCCTATTAAACATGTGCACCACCTCCTCAAATCAGGTGTTTCCTTGGTCCATGTCCCGCCCCCAAGTTAGTACTGGCCCTTACTGGGCACACATAGGGAAGTCTCTGCATGGCCTTGGCAGTCTTAAGTCCCTGCGCTCATTACAATGAATCTGTTAATACTTTGGTTTCATAGATTAACTGAGCAATAAAACAGAAATTAATGTCATACTAATTTAACTCTTATAATGGATTACAGAATCCAAAGTCTAAGACTACAGAGGATATAAGATCTAAGACATTAAACGAACAATCAGAACTGCGTCATGACTTCATGGACTACTGCTTTAAACTTGCTATTGATACATCCCTAGAATTAGAAGGCCATGTTAAAGCATTACTCCATAAGGTTCAGCAGATCTCCTCTGGATCCTTTTGCTTTGAGAATAGGGGAAATTTATTCCCTTCTTGCCACAAAATGACTCTGTAAACGTTTCCCACTGTGCTAATCATGCTAGGTGAAAACATGAGCACTTAGTCAGTGTTGTCTTCTAGAATATCTGGTTTCTTGTCACCTCCCTTCTTCTGACTGCGTTTCCTTCCAAGACAGGTTTAAAGGATTACCTGACAGTTGAGACAGCTGCCTGGATTTCTCCAGCTCTTCCAACTATGATTTGGGTGGGTACTCTCTCCAGTCTCGGCTTTGGAATTCCTGCCTTTGTGGCAGTAATGCTGACAACAGAAGGGACTGAAATCCATACTATTACAAAACTGGTCACATGGCACACAGCAGCATTTTCTTTGAGAAGAAAATGTTTTCTCCTACGTCCTTCCAAAGCTTTCATTCCACTACGCTCAGTTTTAATTTTCAGAGGGTGTATGTGTATGGGGCACTTGTCTTCTCAAAGGTGTCCCTGTATTAAGGTTTAGAGTCTCACACATACTTGTTAGCTGTAATTATTACTAGTGGCAGGGCCTCCAGGTTAAGGATAAACAGAACCCTATCAAACAACATTAGGGTGGTTAAGACTTGACATTGCCAGAGTTTTACCCTTTTTTTAAGTATTTTTCAAGATTAACACATTTAACAACAACTATGGTACAATCTAATACAGGTCAAACCACTTTGATCCCTTTCTATCTGCTTCAAGGCTACAACCTACAGTAAGCTTTTGAAGAAAGACCAAAAACTTCCTTCAAATATCACTGACTATAAACACTTCTGTTTATGGCAAGCAGGAATTCAGCTACAATGCTGCAATTGCACTCCATTTTATCTACACAACGAGCAAAACTGTTTCTAAAGACGGTGGACTGAATTCATTACAGACCAGAGCAGACGCACGCGAACAGTAGCTATCTTTCCTTGACATGGCCATTGGTGAGATGGGTTCTGTTGTTCAGTGGCTCAGACCCGTTCCTCTGGATGTAATTGTTGCTTGTGACGTTGCTGAAATAGGTGATCCCATTTTTCTCCTTTTCCCTAATCTGGTCTCTTTCTTCATCCTTGTCACTTTCTTCTGTGTCACTTCTCATGTCCTTTTCCATCTACAGAAACATGCAAATGAGAAGCAATACAAACACAGATGCCTGCACAAGAAGCAGTGCTGCTGAGCCACAGGCTAAAGAGTCACCTGCTACTGCAGCCACTTGCCTCTGCCACACAGTTCTACCCGCTCCTTTCAGCTTTTACATCACCTTTGTAAACAGACTGTCTCTGATTTCAGTCTCGGTGGAATCCTAGCTGTAATCCTGATACCATTAGGAATTACTGTACGGGTTGAGAAGCAGCACCAAAGCACGGATGCCCAGGACTGAGGGCAATCGTGCAAGACTGAGGAAATCCACACTGCTGCTTTGGGCACCAGCATGTAGAAGAAGGATGGGGGGAGGCAGTTAATTAAACTCTTTCATGTTTTTACCAAAAGGGAGAAGGATGTAGCTTCTGACCACCCCTGGCCTCAGTGGCTACAGGTTGAGCATGCTGCTTTACAGCTGGAAAGCATACGCTTTCAAACAAACCAACAGATTGACACAAAGCCGCTCAACTCTGATTATATTCAGTTTGATGTTCGGGTTTTTCCTCTTGCTATTGACTGAGAGATCTGTAATCCACTTTTGTAAATATTTAATTCATTGCCGTAAAAGGAAGACAAAGAAGAAATGATGCAGTAACATGACAGTTTAGAAAAAAGACAGCCTAGTACTTGCTGGCTTCCCAGACTGTTTCTGCTCTGCAATACAAGATACCAAAATTGGGGACAAATCCACGGTGTCACACTCCTTGCTGGAAGGAGTGCACTGAGGGAAAGCAGCAAACCCTTCTGTGGCCTGAGCTTTGGAAACTGCTCAGGGGAATGTCAGTGGCTGCACAGATACCTGTAGTCTCCATTTATTCTGTCACCTTCTGGGGGTATCTCTTGGATCATATTAAGAAGTCTATTTGGTCTGATGCTCTTTCTAGAGATCCCTACACCCAGATGCAGACAGGATTTGTAAGAATCTAAACTTCCACTGAATTCAAACTGCCCCCAAGGACAATATGGGTAGGAGATGCTATCTTCTGTAAACAACCTGGACCTCCTGTCACTCTGGAACTGGCAGTTCAGGAACTATCTGCAGCCTAAGGACAAACAGTAATCAATATTCCTAAGTTTATCCATTCATGGCCATACAATGTGGCTGAGGCCTTACACCTAGCAAGATTCACACGGGAACCATAGAGCTGCTTGAATTACAGCCATGTGCCTCAGGTTGCCTATATGCGCAAATGAAACTCATACTTCAGGATCTAGGCTGCGTTCTAATCACTGGGGATTAAGGGACACCATGTGAGGAGGTGCAGATAATTCTACAGCCAGAGAGGAAAACTGTGGAGATCAGAAAGGCCTGTGAGAAGAATATGAGCTTCTGACCGCAGTGAGCATTTATGGCTCTCAAAGAGGGGACCGTGTCCTATATTCTTGCAGTGAGCATTTATGGCTCTCAAAGAGGGGACCGTGTCCTATATTCTTGCTGATACTGCTTTGGGCTACTAAATATCATCACTGAAACAGATCTATTCAGGATGATTTTCTTTGCTATTCACTGCTCAGTACGGAAAGCTCTCAAAGTTTTGGATATGCTTCAGTATTTTTCTCCCTGATGGGTCATTTCTTTCTAATAAGGCTATTTATTACCTCGCCATTTTACACTGTTGTAACTGCAATGGTAATTCAGCCCACACTACAATCAGGAAAACGATAAAAGGGAGTCTTCAGTTGTGTGCTCATTCTCTGCCCTGTGAAGTTTCTGGTTCCTAATTTGCAAGTAATTTGCTTTGTGTTACATTAAGGCAAAGCAGATAAAGAAAATGGGGACAATATGGATGAAGATGAGCCTTTAATGCTTGTTCTCAGTTCCTATCAGACAGAATTCCCCAGCTGGAGACAAATAAAACAACTCAGCCTGGGCTATGAGGCCAACCCCCACAAGGCCTTGACTTAGTACTCCTGGACTGTGTTCTTGGCACGTGGCCAGTGTAATGCCATTAGGTCATGTCTTTGATTTTGGGAAGAATTTCATGTGGAGCAGCAGTCTGGTCTCTCAGCAAACACTACAGACTATGGTCAGAGAGAGTGGGGGGCATTTCCCTGACGTTTACACAGCTGTATCTCAGATATTCACCCTAGGCTGCTGTCTAACTGATGGAGACAAACAGCACTACCTGGGTGCCATGCTGAATGGATTATGCTTTGGGCATGCTTGTCTACTGCTAAGAGAACAGTCCAGAAGCTAGTTTAGAGAGAAGTATCTACTCTGTAGACATCTACAACACTTAAGAGAATCCATACAAAATATGTATTAATGATGTGGATGCTGGGGCAGACTCTAAGCAAGGCTGAAGACACAAAACTGGGAGGGGTGGCTGGTGTGCCAGAGGATCGCGCTGCCATCCAGAGGGACCTTGGCAGGCTGGAGAAGCAGGGTGGCCGGAACCTGGTGAAGTTCACCAATGTGAAGTCCTGCACCTGGGGAGGAACAACCTGATGGGCTTTTCTAAGAAAAACCTGGAGGTCCCCTCAGACACCAAGGGGAACATGAGCCAGCAGTGGGCCCTTGCCCCTCCTGGCCTGCATTAGGGGTGTTGCCAGCGTGTGGAGAGAGGGGATCCCTCCCGCTGCTCAGTGCAGTGAGGCCACACCTGGCGTGCTGTGCCCAGCTCTGGGCTCCTCAGTACAAGAGAGACAGGGACACACTGCAGAGACCAGTGAAGGACTGCAAAGATGGTGACGGGACTGGAGCACCTCACACATGAGGACAGGCTGAGACTGGGGCTGTCCAGCCCGGAGGAGGCTCAGCTCAGGGGACTGTTACCCATGTGTATTAACAGCTGAGGGGAAGGTGTAAAGAAGACAGACCCAGGTTCTTCTCAGGAGTACTCAGTGACAGGACAAGAGGCAAGGACACAAACTGAAACACAGGAGGTTCCCTCTGAACATCAGGAAAGACTTTTCCACTGAGAGAGTGACCAAGCAGCGGCACAGGGTGCCCAGAGAGGTTGTTGAGTCTCTCTGTCCTTGGAGATACTTAGAAACTGTCTGGACATGGTCCTGGACAACCTGCTCTAGGTGACCTTGCTTGACCCAGGGAATACGGACAAGACTTCCAGAGGTACCTTCCAATCTCAGCCATTCTGTGATCTCAGTAATACTGGAATTAAAAATCCTGCATTATAAGGGAAGCACTTCTGCACTGGCCTCACCAATCATGGTGTCTTTATTTCTTAGTTTTGTTTCAAATGCAAATCATACCAGACTGAGTGTTGGGATCCGTACTCAGATGTCACTGACTTTGTTCACAGAAATCTCCCCTGGAGCCCAATCCACATTTTTCTTGAATATAAGCATCAGAAGTGGACTCAATATTGTAGTGACTCATAAAAAGTCTACTTTTCTTTTGATCAACTTTCTCTAACAATACTGACTGTTCCTTTCACCTCACTGTTTGGAACGTACCTATGTAATTTCACCAAGGCAAGAAGGCACCCACCCCAGACGAACACCTGTGCTCCCAAGCAGTATAGGTGGACCCTCCCTCCCCACGTGATGTACAGAGGACTACAAACTGATCATACCGTGCCCTGGAGGATGAACTTGTAGACCATGTGAATAATTAGGCAGGACCAGAAGACATGGAGCAGCTGCAGAATTATCAGGAGAGCGTTCATGAAGTAGTATCCAAAGAAGGGTTGGAATATCTCCATGGAGTAATAGTAGGTGTTATAGAGCACTCTGCAAGAGAGAGGGAAGTGCAGTGGAGGGAAATGTGTTGTTTGTAGAGCATAATTAAGCCCCAGAAAGCTCTAGTCACAGAAGTTGTTTCAGGTCAGTCACCTTCTCATACATAACACACATGAGTCAACTCTCAGTTCCCCACCAGAAGAAATAAGCAGGGCAGAGCCATAGGCCGAGGACTCCTCCTCTGCAGTATACTTCAGGGCTTTAAGACTACTCTATGAACTCCAAGGCAGACCACCCTAGTTTACCCCAAGGCAGGTACAACGGTCATGTAACACTGTAGCCTATGCAAAGGGCAGGGCCACACGCTCAAGGATTGAACAGCAAAGGCTGCAGCAGAAGATTCAGCATCCAGCTGAATTATCCTGTCTCTCAGAAGGCAGCTTTTCCATTTCCCTTGACTGCAGCAGACTCACGTGTAGGGGAAAACGACCAGGCGGCTGATGAGGAAAACGGCTGAGAAGATCATAAAGAGGCTGTCACAAGTTTTTTTCCACTTCATGTAATTGAATATCTTAGTTGGCTGGAAGAAGAAAGAACAATAAAACAGCGGGCCAAGACAGTGCATCTGCACATGTTCCGGGAGGCTGACAAGCCAGACGCATAAAGTCTGCATGCAGGTTATCCCATACTGTGCTAGATCAAAAGACACACTTTGGCTGAAGAGCATGCTGAAGAGCACCCTTGCTAACTAGGCTTTGCCTGGCACATAAGTTGTGGAGCTCACCTCTAGGAAGCAATCCGAAGCATCATGAATCACCATCACCAGTGTCCCAATGCGGATGTAATTGGCGCAGTATGAGAAACTGATCAGGAAGATGGTTGCAGCGTGATGGACTATCTGCTCCTTGAAATCCTAATGAGAAAGGGGACAGCATAGAATAAAATACATAATGCACCTTCTGAGCTGGTTCAAGCATGCCTCCTGCAGGTAACAATGAAATCTCTCTACCCAATGACTAAGAAACCTCCCACAATGACTAAAACCTTCCACAATAAGGTCATACCCATCTAACTCTTTTACCAAACACATTCTAGAAACGTTGGCAACCAAAAGACCCAGGAATGAGGAGTTTGTGGTGTAAACTCAGGATGTCTCAACAAAGAACACTTCCTCCCTCCACCATTAATTATCTCATGATGGTGCAAATCAGAAGACAGAAGAGTAAGAGCCAATGATTCAGTACAGACAAACTGAAGATAAAGCTTCCTTTCGGTCACAAAGCAGCACCAATACCCATCCCTTCTCTGTGCCCCAGTGCATGCCTACTGGCTTGCACAACAATCACACCCCCAGGCTCGCTGATGGAGACTTACAACCGCCCTTTACTTCTAAGAGTATCTGCAGGCTCAATGTACGCATATGCCTGTGCAATCATACAGCACCCCGTCTGCTGGGTCCCTGGCACCTAGGAACACATGCAGCTTAACTGGCAGAGACCCTTCTCCTATCTCTATGAGCCCTACAGCCTAAAAGAATCCCAAAAGAGCAATTTTTAGGTTTGGATTTGAAGTGTGGATTGAGAACTTGGCAGTAGTTTGCACCTTTCTATGTCAGGGTTTGCATTCCCCACTTCCCAGAGGAGAGGGAAGCGAGTGGCTGGGAATGGAAATTCCTGGGAATAAGCAAGGACAGTCCGCCAAAACCTCAAGACCAGCACTGTACATGTGCTCTTGGAGACCACTCTCCTGAGTGCTCAGCTTGGGTCCTGTTGGTGCTCAATTCCTCCCCGAGGCTGCCACTCACCTTCCTCTTCACATCAAAGGGCAGGGTGAAGACCAGCGACCAGTAGAAGGAGAGCTCCAGCAGGTAGTACCAGAACAGGGAGGACTGGAGAGGCTGTGAGAGAAAGAGAGGCAGTGATCATGGAGATGATTATGGACGGATCCATCAGATAAAGCACAGCAAGGCCTGGAAGTGAAGTCTCCTTCCTAGGCAAAAGAACACCAGGCAACCAAACGAACAGAACTGGCTCCTGCAGCTTCAGGGAGGAAATAGTTCAACCAAACAACATAGTTACTTACTAAATGCCTTCCGTGCTAAGGTGGAAGCAAAGAGCAGGAGAAATTCCACTTTGCCACACCATGTCAAACATTTAGGGAACCACTGAGAAGATCCTGAATATTTTTAGGATTTCCTCATCACTACGCAGATTTCTGAGCAGTTAGAATAGCGCTTTAAAAACTGTGCAAACCATTTCACTATGGTGCAATAGGTAAGTAGTAACTGAATCATTCCCTTTCTACGATTCAAGGAGATGCTTCAGACACCTTGTACTCCACAAGAGATTTTTCAGTTTAATCAAACTAATGGGGGGAAAAGTACAATCCCAGTGTGAACAATAATTGGCATTCTTCTGGATAATTTTTCTAGGGTTTTACAGCTAGAAAACTGAAAAACTCAGCAAGATGCGTGCTTTTTAACAAGGAATTTTTTGCTGTTATGGCATTGTACAGTCTCCTTAAACCTCAACCTATTTGATAAAATTACTATGACTAAAGGGGTTTTGCAACGAGTATTTTCCAAGAATCATGGAGCACAGTGCTCCATTCATAAATACCAATTTATTTGGGCTTTCTCTACCCAAAGTATTGATTTATGGCCTTCACAGATGTCATTTTGTTTTCCTTCATACCACCAGTGGCTGACAGCAGGAGGAAGCACGGCTGGATGCACTGGTGCTACCAAGGGGAATGTTAACATCTCCCATGCTGATATGAGCTGTTCACACTGGAGGTTATCCAAACGGGAGCTCTGGATCAGAAGGGATTTTTTCCCCCCTAAGGCAAGATTATTTGGGAGAACTGGTATTTTGTTGTTGTCTGTGGCACAGGGCATTATGGTCTGTTTAGTAAAAATTGTATTTAATACATTCTTTGTTCCTGCTAACACACAGGTTTGTCCTTGACCTTTCTTGTTCTTCACCGGTGCGAAGCTACTAGCTCTGGTTTTGGTCTTTTCTGTTTGTTACAGATGTTGGAAAGTGTGTGTATTGGGTTTATGCAGCAAGGTTTTGGTAGTGGGGAGCTGCAGGGGTGGCTTCTGTGAGAAGATGCCAGAAGGTGCCCATGGCCGACACAGCCAGCTCCAGTCAGCGCCAAGACCCGCTGCTGGCCAAAGCTGAGCAGGTCAGCGATGGTGGTAGTGCCTGTGGTAACATATTTAAGACGGGGTTAAAACTGCTGTGCAATAACAGCTGGTAGAGGAGTGAGAACATGCAAGAAACAGCTCTGCAGGCACCCAGGTCAGTGAGGAAGGAGGGCTGGGGGGGCTCCAGGCACCGGAGCAGAGGTTCCCCAGCAGCCTGTGGGGAAGCCCCTGGCGAGGCAGGCTGTGCCCCCAGCCCATGGAGCCCATGGGGGAGCAGATCCCCGCCACAGCCCAGGCAGGACCCCACACTGGAGCAAGGGAATGTGCCCTACAGAAATTATAACCCTGTGGAAATTGTGCTGGAGCCAGCTCCTGGCAGGACCTGTGACCCTGCAGGAGAGGAGCCCAGGCTGGGGCAGGTCTTCTGGCAGGACCCGTGGCCCCACAGGGGACCCATGCTGCAGCAGTCCATTCCTGAAGGACTACACCCCACGGAAAGGACCCACGGCAGAGAGGTTTGTGGAGGACTGTCTCCCAGGGGTGGGGATCCCATGCTGCCATGCTGGAGCAGGGGAAGAGTGTGAGGAGGGAGTGGCAGAGACAACATGATGAACTAATCACAACATCCATTCCCTGCTCCAGGCTGAGCGGCCCCAGCTCCCTCAGCCTTTCCCCATCAGGGAGATGCTCCAGTCCCTCATCATCTTCACTGGCCTCTGTCGGACCCTCTCCAGTGGTTCCCTGTCTCTCTGGAACTGGGAGACCAGCACGGGACTCAGCACTCCAGATGTGGCCTCCCCAGGGCAGAGAAGAGGGGGAGGACCACCCCCCCTCAACCTGCTGGCCACACTCCTCGTGCACCCCAGGATCCCACTAGCCCCCTGGCCACACAGGCACACTGCTGGCCCAGGGGCAACTATGGAACAGGCAATAGCCATCTCCTCTAGAGAATTCAGAGCACATAAAAACATAAGGGGGAAGCCAGAGCAGGCAATGGCTCCTGTGCTCAGTGGGTGAAGCCCCATTCTAACTTTTTTCAACTTCTCAAGTTACAGGAGTAGGATAGCAAGGGAGGCAGCTCAGCACAAAATGACCTGGCTTTTGGTTACTATGTCTGCTCCTTGTGTTGATGAACAAGGGAGTGGATTTTATGCCTAGCTGGCAATTTTCATTGAGGTTATTCTGGTCTGGACTGGTAAGAGATGCATGCTTTCCAACCCACTGGACAGCTTCTCACAGTGCTGCTGTGATAAAAACTCAGAATATACATTTAGAACTATAAGAGAGCATCCTCTGAACTTAATGGGAATGCTGCTGTATTGCTACTGGCATACTGCCAGTTCCACTGGGAAACAAACTCCCTGGGGAGCACCGTGGACGTGATTCTTCAGCGTAGCTGAAAGTACATAGCATTCAGAGCATGTCTTCTGCTTTACATGTTCTCCACTGAAGTCTTCACCACTTCTCCTCAGGCAACATGTCCTTCTCTGGCCTCAGTCTTTTCTACAAACTAATCAACGATGGAGCATTCCCATTTTTCAGTTTCTTGGCTCACCTGGTCAGAACTCTCACCTTCCCTTATTTCTGCAGTCTCCTCCTGCTTTCCTGAATCATCCGCTATTGTGTTTGGATTACACCAGATACAAAGAAGTGCTCCCTTGACGAGGATCGGGCTTTGAATTCTTAGAACTTGTGAGTCTGAATTTAATTTAGTGCCCTCTCTTTTCTCACTAATATAACCTGATTTTCAAAAGATATCAAAAGAAAATACAGGATTTGTAACAGCAATTTTCCCTCTTGCATGACTCACCTGTTGTGGGTATCCTGTCCAGCACTCTCTATGGTCCCAAAGCCAAGGCTTCTGGAAAGAAAATACAACATGAATGTGAGAATGCCAGAGGAATTCTTCTCTTACCAACTGTTGAACTCCTTTAGTTTGTTACTACTACAGACACTGCTGTGTTTTATTCTAGGCAGAGCTGGTTGCGCTGTCTGGAATTCAGTTGCCAAGAGACCTCCACTGCAAGAACTTGGTTGCAACACTGCCAATTTGTGGCTATTGCACTGAAATTTCACATGCTGTTTAGCCCAGTTCCAAATAAAATAGCTCAGGGAAGATTTCTACCAACTTGTTGCACCCTTCTACAAGTTTGGGGCAGCGGTGGTGATGTTTTGAATATATTAAAATATTCTTACAACTATTTAATTAAGAATCTCTGTGGTTTGGACAACAACACTTAAACATGGTAAGAAGGTTAAAAACTGAATGTGTCAGGAACATGGTTTTTCCTCTAATGGTGACGATCACGCTGCAGTCTGTTAATTAACAAACCTCTGAAAAGATCCTGTTTTGTTCACACTTGTTATAAAATCAGTGGTTTAGAACTTCACAACTTAGAAACTTCCATAAAAACGTGGCGACTAAAGTCCCCAAAAGTTCTTCCTGCATGGAGCACGCTCTGACCTTTCGCTGTGCCCAGACTTGGTCAGGACCAGCACGCCCTAGAGCTTACAGTGACAGAACATACTCTGTGCCACATCTTAAAGGTAATTTTCAGTAACGGTTCTACAAGGCTCCAGATATCAGAGCTAGGAGCAAGAAGACATTTCTTCTCTCACTGGGCACCTGCTGGCGCACGAGCAATATGGAAGGGAAGCAGTAAGCAGTGGTTTTTAACAAGCAGTGGTAATTAGGAGTAAACGCAGCCTCCTGCTGGCTGGGGAGTAGGATTTACAGCAAATCCAGGTACAGAACCAGGAAAGACATGTGATACAGAATCAGAGAGGGCAAAGCAAAAACTCTGAAACGACTACAGCACACTATGTCACTTAAACTAGAAAGGAAACCCAGATCCTGGAATTTCATGATTCCTCTACTCAGCAAATAAGGCTGTTTTCTGGTGGCCTACTGTGAGATAACTTTTATAGCTACCTGCTGTTTCACTGACTCATGGGGCAGAAGTTTTTGCCATCAGTCTAAAGCTATTGAGCCTGCAATCACACCTTGGGTAAGAAAAAGAAAATTAATAAATAAAATTATCAAACTGCAGTCCATGCTCCAAAAGAAGCCTGAGTTTTTACCTTAAACAGGTATTGAATACAAGACACAAACAGGTCCTGCAGCTTCTACTCAGGTAAGTGTTCCACCTCCTACCCCACAGAAATGTATTTTTACACAATCCCAAGTGTCTTCCGCTTTGCCAGAAGAAGAGGAAGCCTCTTGGTTTTGAGCTGGAGTTTTTAAAATAAACACGGTCCAATATCTCATAAGTGTGCTGTGCAGAGGATACACACTGATCTGGTGGGAAAACCTCTATCAGAAGGTCTGAAAGGACATGTCTGACACAATCTGCCGTTCTTGCAGCACTGGCTAGGTAGAACGGCAGGTGGCACCGCTTGTGTACTCACATCGTATAGGACAGCAAGCCCAGTGAAGAAAGAAGTGATGTAAAATGTAAACCTCCAGCTACAAACAAACAAAACAAAGTACGTTAGAATCCCATTCGTTAACCACCAAGTTGCAAGTCTGTGTATCAATTGCTCCTTCAAAGAATGGAACTATTAAGGCAAAGACATATATTAATACAGTCAAAGTTTGCCCAGATCGTAACAGGAGTGGCTCTTTGCATGTCACTAGCACATTCACCAGACTAAAGCAATTCTTCTGCTTTAGACATGGCAGAAAATACAATAATCCCACTGACTAACATCACCCAGATAACCATCCCAAACCTTCCCAGGACTAGTAGATGCATGGGTAGAAGTCAAACAATGCCAGTATCTCTCTAGGCTTTTGGAGATTAGGAATGCTAAATTTGTTATCATGTAAAGCAAGTAATTACTATCATGTTTGATCTCAGCCAGGAGCTAGTAATGACTTACTCCCATTGAACCCACACAAAAGTACGTATGAACTGTTTGCCAGTTTCAGTGGACAGAAGCAGGTCACACTGAATGTACACACATATAGTAAGGAATGAGGTGAATTTCACCCCAACAGAATAAACAAGTTGTTAGTAATGAGTAAAACTGCCTAAACCAGTCCTTTGATTTCCAAAAATCTCTGTAACAAATCAGAAGCGACTACATTTGAGGAAGAGACTCCACCTGTCAACAAAACCCCCAGGAGGAGCTCCAGGACAGACAAAACTGTACAAAACTACTACATCACGTGGGAGACATTCTCTCTATAAACTGCAAATGGTGACAGAGGGTAGGTGGAAGGACACCATCCCAGGTGAGCTGAGTCAGAAAACTAGTTACTGTTTACTATTCACTGCAAGTCAGCTGAGTGCAGGGAGAACTTAAGATTTCATCTTGATGGGAGCAGATTAAGCAAGGTTGCTTTACAACTCCTTGTCCACAGACTATGTAAATATTTCTAACTGAACTATCTGGAATATTATAAATAAATAATACACATCCTTTTTTTTCTTTTTCAATTGGGGTTTTTTAGGCAGGGGTTCTGAATGAGAGGTTGAGTGCTAAATGGAGCATGAGGTGATTAGCTCAAAGTTGATGCCTACTCTGTGCATACACACTTCTAGACAGATGAATAGCACTGCAGGTATTTAATGATTTCTTTCATCTCTGTGGCTCTCCTGGGAGAACCTACTTCCTTACATAAATAGCAGAGCAGCCGCTCGTAAGTAAGGCATTTCAACCAAGCTCAGGAGAATCCTCCTTTTCTGTGGAAAGCCTAGCCAGCATGAACATTCACAGAACTGGCTGATGTGAGATTTATTTTGTGCCTCCACATAATATGGAGGATTTCCACACAGCTCTTTCCAAGAAGAGCTTTGCCTTTTGGTAAACACAAGCTTTCACACAGGCCCCTTTTTCTGCTGCTGTGAAAGGTGCTGGGTTTTGACTTTCAGGATGCTGAAGTCAACTGACAGCAGAATACAACCTAGCCCACGGCCTGTGACTTTTGAAAGCAAGAGCATGCAGAACAGTTGCCACAAGGATGCAGCAGAAGGAATCAGCTTGCAGTGAGGCAAGGGAAAACCAACAGAAAGGCTCTTTTGAAAGCACCAAAACAGCAGCAAAGCAGCAAGCAGCAGTAAGATGCAAAAGAGTAGGAAGTTTTTCAGGTACAATTGTGTTTCAAAGCAGAATGCCAGTCTTAAAAGTCAGAAACATAAGCCCTATAAGGAATAAAGGTGAGACAGGAGTAAAAGGAGACTTGGGAGCAATACCAAAGGGGAAAAGCAAGGAACATTTCAGTAACAGAGAAGAAGCAGAGAATTGCAGAAGAACCAGGTGGGGCAGGGAAGACCCAGGCTGCTCTCCGTGTAGGGGTGGAGGGCAGGCAGGGTGGCAGCGGAGCTGGGATGCTCTTGGCGGAGGGGCGGAGAGCAGGCTGGGAGGCAGTGAGCTGCCTGCCGAGCTCAGCCCTGGTGAAGGGCCCGGCTGCTCGTGGCTTGTGCTCCCACTCACCAGGCCTCACAGAACTTCTTCGACAGGCTGGGTCGGTCTGTGTTCCTCCGGCGCCGGAACCACCTCTCTACCTTCCTCACTGGCAGGTCACACTGTTTGGCTAAACTGATCAGCTCACCCTGGAAAACAGGTGAGGAAGCAGGTTCAGATCCAGGCTTGAAGGTCCGAAGGGGCACTGCGGGTATCATCTGACCCACCACAGAGCCCAGCTGGGGCTCCTGGCAAGCCCAGATCTGTTCAAGCTAAGGCACCTTTCAGAAAGCTGATGGTTCTTAGTGTAAAGACCTCAGACAGTAGAAAATGTTTCAACTCCCCCCACAAGCAACTGGTTATTAATACTAAATATTGAAACTTGTGAACTTCACCGAACTCTGGTCTCGTCTCCTCTCAGGAGTTTGCTGTTTAATTACTTCCTCACCCTGTCTTAAGAGACCAAGTCCCTTAAAGGTGTTACTCCAAGAAAGATTTACTACAGCTTAAAGAGTTTTTAAAGTTCTGCACCAAATCTTGTCATGCTTTTCAGCATTCTGATGCAGTATCAGCCAATAACCTGAGTGACATCATGAGCAGACATAACACCATTTTCCTACTGGATATTATCCTGTTGTGGTAAACCTGTGAGGGGTAATTTTTTCAATAGATTACCCACGGAAACACTGCAATTGCCTTCCTTCTTGTCCTCAGGCTCTTCAGTTTGGCATGTGACATGAAAAAGGTTTGTCATGTTTTATATTCCTTCTGGAAGGGTCACCATGGATAGCCTCATTTTTTAAGTAATCATTTTTCATGGAATGCATTTACCTCAATGGTATCATGTGAGGGTGACTTACACAGTCTGAACATGTTGTACAAAAGTATGTCCATGACCATTTTTCAGATGTGCTTCCTTCCAGTCTTACTTAATGACTTCTCTTCTTGTGGTGGAGACAAATGGAGACAATATTCTCCAACTGCTCCATAATGTGGAATTCCTCGCAAGCACAAAGCTGCTAAGAACAGCAAAATCTCATCTTGTATTGGACAAGAACCTGACTCATAAGCAGGTGTTTGAGAACTCGTGGGAGAGGGAGAAAACCAGAAGACCAGCTGAGGTGTAACCAGTGAACAGAGAGAGTAAGGCAGCAGCCAGCTGCACCGTTTTTGCTCCATGTCACACTGCTTCCAGGAGTCTCATGGTGAGGATATGCTCCAGTATCACAGATTCTATGGGATAAAAGCGCCAGCTTCAGTGCAGTGTGGGTGCAGGTAAAGCTGCGGGGAAAACCTGCTTGCAAAGCTGAGCCTTGAGTTAGATCTCTTTGACAGGAGTCGTTTTACTGACGAAAGTGTGGATTTTGCAGACAGACAGGCAAGAGGAAGGTCAAGGACCACTATACTAGCAAGAGTTCCTGAGAACACTCCTTCCCACTGCTGGGAATAAAGGCTGGCTGCGCAACCCAGATGAATGCCTACATTTTTATTTTAGCCTCCACTCTTTTGTTTTTAACCTGGTACTGAACGTCCTGAGGCTCCACATGCCCCGCTGCAGTACAAACCGTGCCACAACAGTCTTGTCAAGGCAGTATGTACACACTAGGACTACCCACTGGGACCAGAACCCCAGCCCTCTGCTCATCCAGCTATTGCTTCAAGGCCAAGAAAGCCTGAAAAAAAGGAGCTGAAAGAAAATCTGATTATTTTCCTTACCACAGGGGTCACACCCAGGGGCTTCTCTGACAAGGTTAAATCCTAATGCTGCCTAACGATTCATAATCCTGCCAATGCTTTTTCCCTCAGCAGCAGCCACTGTAACTCCAGATTACCCTGCCAAGTTCTTCGAGATCACTCTTTTTCTCTCTCATGGGAAAACCACCTGCCATTTCTGTTTGCAAAGAGCGTCAGAAAACGGCAATGTCTGTATTGACAGCCAAGATTAACTGCTTCCTGAAAGGCCAACCTCAAACTCATGGACTGCACAGCAACAGAATGACCCACTGCAGAACTAGGAGCATCAAGCAATTCACGCCTGCCAAGCTGCAAGGACTAGCAACATGGGAGTCAGTTCACAGAGCTGATGTGACAGGGATTTGCTAACACATGAAAAGAAGCCATCACAGAATGGCTGGGGTTGGAAGGAACCTCTGAGGGTCGTTTGGTCCAACCCCACTGTTCAAACAGACCTATCTAGCATGGGTTCCCCAGGAGCATGACCAGACAGCTTTTAAGTATCCCCGTGGATGGAGATTCTACAACCTCCCTTGTCCCAGGGCCTGGTCACCCTCACAGTAAGAACCTGTTTCCTGATGTTCAGACAGAGCCTCCTGTGTTTCAGTTCATGCCATATATAAGGCAAACACAAGAGGGAACAGGAGTTGTCATGATTTCCTTTGGGAGAAGTTTCCTGTCCATAAAACTCTGGGACTTACATTTTTTGAATGCTGCCTATAGAAAGCTGCTACCCTCACATTTCAGGAGCAGAACTGATAGCTGTGAACATTTGCAGAATGACTTCAAGGGCTGGCTGGTCTCAGGCAGCCAACGCTACAGTGGTTCCTGCTGCTCTGTTGAGCTTCCAAATATGAGTGGCATTACCAAACCTCAGAATTACAAACGTGATTTCATTTGGCTAAAGACACAGGGGCTAAATCCAGAGGGAAGCAAAGACAGAAAGGGCTCACCTCTCCAGGATTCTTGCAGCGCGTATTGTAGAATGTTTCCAGCATGGGGTGGGGCTGAGCTTTTGGTCTCTCCTTGTCTCTCACACCCAGTTTGCTACTGAGCGGCAGGGCTATGGCTCTGCAAAAGAAAAGATAAAGGTTCAGCCAAAAATAGAACAGTGATTTCTGATATCGCAACACTGTTAAAACATCATGTAATACCTAACAGCTGTCTCTCACATTTTGAATCTAAGCACAAGTATCATATCAAGAAGATAAACCAGATAAACCAGATAAAGAAACGGAGAAGAAAAAACCCCAAACTTAACAGCAGAAACAGTGGGACTTGTATTCTACTGTCCTGAGCTCTGTGCTGCAATATCCAAAACTACATGAGGCTGGCAAATTCTGTATCCTGCCTTGTCAACTTCGGAATCCACTGTGCTTGGGTACCCGGGATTACGGCATGAAGCCCAAGCTCGCAGAAACAGCCGTGATACCTATCATTGGTCTTTGGCTTGCCTGCAGCTTGTGCGGAGTACCACATTGATGATAAGGCCTGAATGTTGTTCACCGCTCGATCTAAATCACTGAACATACATGGCACCCACTTGAATGGCATTCACTTGAACTAAGGATCTGCCTCAGGATCAAGAGGGAGGCTCTGTCAGATGTGTGGTATTAATGCAGAAGAAATGTCCCACTGAAACAGGAGGCCACGTGGTCTTTACTGGAGTAATTTACCTCCTTTTTTTCCTAATGCGAGTCAAACACCAGTTGTAAAATAAGAACATAGCAACAAGACACCTAGTCACAAGGAACACATGCTTACACTCGCTGTGCATCTCCAGTCTTTCACAGTGAAACAATGCAAATTTAAAAATCTACATAAATAGAAAAAAGTTACCAAGAGGTAACAAAACCAGGCATAGAACTGCTGTGCTCAACAGTGCCACTCCTCCGCCACGAACACTCCTCTCCCTCCGCAGCAGGAAACCGCCTCCATCAATGGTGTGAAGCGAGGTCCTGCGCAGACGCTGCACAAACAGCGAACGTGGCAAACCAACATTTAAAAAAAGGCCCAAATTAACTGCACCCTCCTTGAATTTCTGGAGAATTAGCTGCCTTTTACACACTGCCACTGGCACGCAGTTGGTCTCACTGAAAAAAAAAAAAAAGAGCAGATTGTCCACCTAGAGGCACTTCTCAGCACGGTTGCTGTACGCTAAACATACAAAATCTCTGGAAAACATTATTTCTGCATGTAGGAGTAGAAGTTTTTTGCTTGAGGTGCTAACAGCTTCCCTGAACAGTTACAGGGTTATCAACTGTAAATCGCTGTTGAGGGTGGTGGTTACGGGCTGATGAATACCATGCAGTGGAAGTGGCTGCTGAGACCCAAGCCTGCTCTGCTGTGCAAGCTACTTCACTATGTAGGCGTTTAAAAATGTTTTATTTAAAAATAGTATGGGATATATTTATGACTGTGATTATATGGCATGATTGCCTGTGGTCTCTTCTAGCCATAGAGCCTATACGCCATACATGCAGGTGCCTAGTGACTATTCTAAATCAAACATTCTTCCAGAAGGGTCTTTTGGAAGTTTTCAAGAATTTGTTTCTTGATATAATGAACAGGTATCAAAAGCAGTTTTATGAACAGATCGCCTATCCAAAGAATACTGTAACTTCTATTACATTAAGACACAAAACACAGAATGGTTACACATTTTGCTCACTTGTGTAACAGCTGATTTCCACCTTTCTTTTGCACAGCCAGCCCACCAGCCTGTGTATCAGTTGTCCTTTTTCATCATCTCTGGGAAATTCCTTTGGCACCACTGGCTACAAAAATATTCAAAGATGTACCAAGACCAAGAAAAAAGATATGTTTCTAACATGAGAGAAGGGCCAGGGGTAAGCGTGCTTGCTAGCTGCTTTCCAACATGACACACAGGTTTTGCAAAATCTATGTGTAAGCATCGATTAGTTTCAGTAAACTTCAGCAGCAGCCTGGCATTGCTGCCATTGGCAAACAGCTGGATAGCAGAGGAATACAGCCACCATTGGGAATTCTGGGTTTTAGCTCTGATTGCTCTTAATTAATGTTTCAATTCTATCTTATGATATCTTTAATATCAAAAAGGTTACCAGTGACACAGGACCAGCAGGTCCTGTGCCAAGAACAATGACACAGGATTTCAATATCCATAGCTATATCAAAATTGAGAAAACATCTACCTTAAGCTCTGCACTAGGTCTTAGTTCTTATATCAAGCAGTTCTTTGAAGTGGGCCTGATCCTCCTTTTTTAAAGGTAAGTCATTCGATACAAACTCCTCTGAAGAGGACGATGTAACCAAGTTCTGCTGAAGAACCTTACTGCAACCTTATCAGTCCACATCAGGAACTGCAAGGTCTGAAATTTTCCAGACACATTAAAAGGAAAGAGAATATTTCTGCCAGGTGTCAGGGCAGCTTGCCAACGAGCTTTTTTTATTGAAAAACTATTTAAAGTATCTTGACTGATTTCTTAATTTTGTTTAATTTGTCTTCTCTCTCTTTCCTGCTCGTTTGTTATGGTCATGGCAAAAAATCTTACTATAACAGAAACAAGTCAGTTGCAGTTGATGAAGACAGAGTGTAATTAACCAAAGTTACAATTACTTTGTTGTTGAAGGGTTTGAGTTTAACCATGAATTATGGGACCAATCCTACTTTTATGAACATCATTGGGAAATCAAGGCCTGAAATTCTTCCTAAGGGACGTTTGTACATGTTGGATGTATGCTCTGACTCAGTTTTCAGTTAGACCTTGTTCCAAGCACAACCCCAAGAGGATGATGCTTGTACTGATTTCAACATCACAGATTCATCATCTCAGTTGCAGGGATGGTCTCATCATGGCAGTTTATCAGCTCTCTGGAAGACAGAAGGAGAAAGTCTGAGGACTAAACTGTACCACTCTCCCCAGCTAGGTAAGGCAAGACACGGTGAGATGATTCTCATCTCAAGCCTACTTCTTCATCAGTGAGCTTCTCTCATTTCAATTTACAAAGGAAAGTTCACACTAAGGCATTTTATTCAGTAACCACCAAAGAACAAACTGTCTTGTGTGAAATCTGATGAAGTTGAAACTAAAAGGATTAATCATGAAGGGGCATAAATTGATACTCCCACACCTTGCAAAACTGGGCTACACAACCCCTGCAGAGGCTTTCAAGAGTTAGTGTGACGTACAAGAAATAATTTAACTTGGGGGAGGGGGTGTGGGTTTTTTCTCCCACAGATGTTTCCTAATTTATAAGGGTGCCACTTTGCAAATATTTTCTAGTACTAAGAAATGCAGAACCAGTGACAGCACCACAATTCCTATTCTTTGAATTGCAAAAATTTATTTTAGCCTCATGCTTTCCTTTGGCAGAGGGCTATCCCTGTTCCCCTTGAATAGTCTCTGCTTTCTCTTACTTATAGGAGAATGCTTCACATTGAAGTTAAACTGACTGTTCCATTTGATACAAGATCTCAAGTCACTACAATGCTACTGTCCAAACTGAGTCAAGTCAGTTCACAGTTTCCAATTAAACACTAAAACGTGTCCCACATCTTTGCACAAAAACCTGCCTACAGGACCTAACCAAAAGCTGTTTTCATATCCTTCTTTATTATAGACCATGACATCAATCAACAACAGAAGTCTGTGCAAAATTAATTTCAGAAAGACACACTTCCAAATACAATACTTGAAAAAACGGTGCCCTCTCCTATCCTTCTTCTGCTTCTGAGTTCAAGTATCTGTTCCCTGCAGATCAACTGTATCCCTTTCGTCTGATGTACTACATAGGGCTCACGTACGTTTGCAGCCCTCCTAACAAGAGGCCTAATCTTCCTGATTAAAATCTAGTGCAATTTGGGAATTATTCAGATTCAAATTCACTGACATTGCCTTTCAGTTCCCCAACATCCAAAAATCACTGGCCAAGTCCAAAATCAGACGATTAAATTGCATGTAAATTCTGGTTTTCAACTTTCTGCTTTACTATTCCTCAAAGGACTTCAGTTTCCACATTTTCCTAACTACACAGGCTGTGCAATAGAAGCTATGATTCCTTCAGAATCACAAAACTCCAAGAATGTGATTTTTATGGAAAAGACTCTCAAACATTTAGAACCAGAAGAGAAGCCAACATCCCTGCTTGCAGGCTTATGTCCAGGGAAAAGTTCTGCCAAGGTATACGGGTGCTTAAATCAGGCTCTGAGTTATGGGTGCAGCAAAGATCTCATACTCACAAGCACAATCTGGAAACATCAAAAGAAGGGGAATAGTTCCCACCTTGCGGGTCCCCCCTCTTTTGTCAGGACATCATTATCTACCTTCCCCAGCATCTGCTTCAGTATGGTGGCAAAGACCAGGAGCACCGCAGCGGTAACCAGCTTTCTCCTCTGCAGCACTGAATGCCCCATTTTTCCCACCTTCCCCAGAGCAAACTGGCTCACAGAAGAGTTGCTTCACCAAAAAGCGTGAGCTGTTTCTTCTCCCCCAGGGCTGCACCCACAACCTTCTCAGTTCTCCCAGGCCCCACCCAGCTACCACATTGTCCTCTTCCCACAGCCACCACCTAATCCACAGAATAACTGGTTAAAAGGATGTCACTGAGATTTTTCCAGTTCAGCCAGCAAGCGCCAAGGAGAGGAAAATCCATGCTCGAGGAAGCAGGGTCTTTCCCAGGCTTCATCTCCAAACCAAGAAGATGGAATCTGCTCAAGCGCAGTGGCGGATGCAGCTGCTGAATGAGGGACTGCAGAAAATCCTCTGGGCTTCTCCTGCCTCTTAGTATTTTCCTGGAGTTCTGACACAGATAAATGACACGAGCACATTACAGCATTTCTGAAATCCCAAAGCAGGCACCACCAGGAACACAAAGTATTTCCAGAGACAAAAACCACTTTGCACCTGGTGCACAGTTGCAGATAACAGGTGAGGGTAGAATCAATTGCCAGAGGCCAAGCTAAAGCCACCAAACCCAAACTTGTATACTAGTTACACACACTCATTTTGACCCGCAGACCAGATGTACAAAGCTACAAAGCCAAGGCCATCTACATGGAGAATGAGAAGTAACATACACACCCTTTCAGTCTGCAATTCTCAAACTTTGTGCAAATTATTTTAAACAGGGCTAGAGCCACTGTACACACAAGGTAACGGAGCAACAGGGATCCTGATTCATACCTCCCATTTGCTAGGGGAAGCTTTCTTCTCCAGGATGAACTGAATGTGAAACAGTAATGGTTGAGAATGAGAAAATGTCATGCTGAAATAAATGACCATAGAGAATTAGGACAAACAAGAATACAGCTCAGAGCATTCCCCTGCCATTGGCATAGGTAAGATAGTGGTATGATTACAGGTTTCCTGGACCTGTAAAATGGGCTTATGATACTATCTTTTTAAAGGGTGTGACAAGAAGCTTTTACTTAATGAAGTTTGTGAATCAAAGCAGCTTTAAAATTAATGAGTAGGACCAGGCCTGTGGAATCTCTGTCAGCTGAGGCAGCACTAGGATAGGAAAGAAAAAAATCGTTTTACCTGGCCATCCGCATCTTAAAGCGGATGGAAAAGGTATTTAGATTGACTAGGAGTGGCAAGAGGAGGAGGAAGAAAAGAAGAGTGTCACAGAAGCACAGAACGGATGCTAAAAGGGACCTCTGGAGATCATCCAGACCACCTCTGCTGCTCAACCAGGATCTGCTACAGCAGACTCTGGAGGGCTCTGTCCAGCTGGGTTTCAAGTACCTCCACAGATGGAGACTCCATTTCCCCTCTGGGGAACCTGTTCTAATGTTTGACCACCCTCACAGTAAAAAAAAGCATTTTCTTATGTTCAGATGGGGCATCACGCATTCCATTTGTGCCCACTGCCTGTCCGCTGGGCACCACTGAGAAGATTTTGGCTCCTTCTTCTTCCTGCTTGTCTTGCACTGGGGAGCCTAGAACTGGACAGTCCTAGTCGATGCAGGACACGGGCTAATCTCCAGCTTAACAGCGCAGATGTGTCCAAGTCACTGACTGACAGTGCCTGCCTGAAGGAGTGCTGGATGCTGCCATGTCTTGCAGATCAGCAAGGAGGAAATGTGAGTCAGTTGTGTTTTAATGGTTACCTACAGCACCACGGGTCCCACATCAGCAGAGGTAACTAAGACACCTGCATCCCCAGCAAAGTACAGTGTAAAACCCATGGAATTTATGGCATGCACACTAAACGTATTGTTTACAAATAACAGATTTGGATTCCAATTTTATATTATCATAAAATGATTATTTAGAGAACCATTCACACATTTGTGTTTACATAAAAATACTGGCTTTTTTTTTAATTAAAAACATTCTCAAAGCAGAGCTCTGAATCATTTCAACTTCTATAAACTTTTCCAAGCTGTCCTTGTATCAGAGAATCTGAAGAAGAAACATCTTTCTAGCCTACATTTCCATCTTCTTGTGCAGCCACTTCTTTTAAAAAGATGACAAAGACATTTTAATTGCCTTTTCCCCCTCTCTCTAAGCTTAAAACCACTGTAAATTTGACTAAACTATTTCAAAGATTACCTCTTCAATTAGCTAGGAATGGGGATTTTTTCAGTCCAGTGAAGATCACTTTGAAGAGGATTCAAAATCATGAAAGGGGACTAGTCTGCAGTCTCAACAACAGCTGACACTACGGTAAATCTCAGTAACCCACCAGCAAATCACACTGTGTTGCAAAAGACACGAACTACTGACTAAACTGCACAAAGCAACCACACCAGCTCAGTCAGCCCTGCAGGACTTCTAGCTATGCCTTTGCCATAACCCCCGAATTTTCTGAAGTAGTATGCAAAACACTCAGATGGCTCTGAGGCCACAAATAAGCGCTACAAATGCCTCTACACGGCAGTCCCAAGGAAATGACACTCCCAAACCCAGAGCAGTGGTCAGCAAAATGCCTGTCTGTGTGGCTATGGGGTGCTGATTCTGAGGTCAGATGACTCAGCCCAATCTAATGCATCTTCCTCAGGCTTGTCTGTCAAGTGCAATGCCCCAGATCCCTATTAACCAAAACAAAGGAGATTTAACTGTATTTGGGTAGTCTAAACATGATTTCTGCTGCACTTGACCCAGGAACAGCAAGTAACGAACAACAGAACTCAAAATGGTGTGTCTTACCTTCTGTAACACAAGCATAAACCTCATCTAGGGCCTACCTGTTTTAAGTGTAGGAAGTCACATTGCTTACAATTAGATGTTGAGCGTAGGGTTTGTGTTCTATATTCAACACACTTCTTCAGCTGGTACACAGGGCTGCAATGAAAGAGCTGAAAAATGTACCTCAGAAGACTTTATGACCTGGAGTTTCTGTGGACCTCTTCAGTCATACACTGGCACAAACAATAAAGCCAGCTTCTGGACCCAAACTGCCAGCCTTATCCCTAAAAAAATCCCAAACAGTACTAAATAACTTACCTTTCAAAGGCACATCGAATGACAACCAAGATTAAAGCAAAAGGGATACTGATCAGGAGATCACGAGGCTGAGGGTAATGAACATCTTCAGACTCTTGCATGTCCTGCCAGGTGATTCCTGGGGGCAGCCAGAACTCGTGCTGCCACAGCCACTCATACAGAGAGCGTGCCATCCTGGAAGGGAGAGAGATCAGAATAAACTGAGGACAGCCTCACACACAGCAAACCTGTCAGCACAAGCCAGTGAAGCAGATGAAGGATGACGCCCTTGCTGAGGTTGCATCTGGCTGTGAAAGCAGAAGAGGTGTGGAATGCATCAGTGCCCAACGAACTGATAACTTGCTCACAAATTTTTATCGGGTGCTTGGTGACTGCTGACTCCTGGCACAGAACCAAGAAAGAGCTAAAATAGAGATACGTGGAACATTAGTGTCATTCTCAGCAAGGTGTATCAGAAAGTTTTACATTTACTATTGCAGCTTCTCAGGTTCATAGGCTCCTTTCTACAGGACTGACAGCTTGGTGTCACCAGGATGCAGCAAGCCTGCTCCAGGGCTGGCTTCCAGCTGTCTTTTTATATGTACATAATCAGTCTTTGATCTTTTGTATTTATTTGCTTCTATTTACATACTGTAATTCCACTGTGTGCATATGTATGCATTATAATTAATATTATTCTGAGACCTCACCTTTTTAAATAAACAAAAAAATTCAGTCTATCTTCTGCTTTAAATAATTAAGGGAAGTACTTCCAGGTAAGAATTTTTGTGCTAAGTGGTAAGCTGGATTCTTAATATCATTTTAAAGACCATGCTTGACGGTGGGGTTTAGATACATGATCAGAGAATTTAGCAGCATAAGAGACAGTGAAATGGTTGTAACAATGCATTTAACATGAAAATACTGTCGGTAGGTAATTCTACCTCATACACAAATGAGCTGTGCTGCCCTCCAGTACAGGCTGCTCATCCTAGTTGGTCACAACAAATACCCCAAACACAAGCTCTGAACAGAAATCAACCAGGCTCAGTGCAGGCACAGAATAAGGAGGGGGGAAGCGTTGGAATGAGATGCCCACTGGGATCACCCCAACAGCACACAGGAAATGCCACCTTACAAAACCAAGGAGAAAAGCATATAATTTAAGTGTCTGACCCAACTATCACAAAGCGTCTCAGCCAGCAGAGGCCCAAACCCCAGCCCATTTTCTGCAAGGAAAACTGCCTAACAGATCGAAAATGAATCACACGTTTGATTTTGAAGATGTCTTTTAATTCTTTGCAATTACACAACAAAGCATTCTCCCTCTAGAACTCTATATATCTGGCAGCAGCACAAAAAGATGCAGCACATACTTGGTTGAGGACAGCAGCTGAACTCTGCCGAAGGCTCTCTGTGGGGAGTATATAAAGTAAGTTTGCCAATTTGGTTCCAATCTTCTTCGAATCAAACTGCTACGGAAGTAAACTGCCATTATCTAATCTACTCTCATGTACGAACTATATATAGTCAGGATCACCTGAGAATCACCTGAAGAGACTTCTTTATCTCTGCAGCTATCTTTTCACATCACAAAACTATACAAGAGGGTACAGTACATAGCAACATATTTATCTTCTGCAATTTACACCGGCCAAGCTCCCAAGTGGAGGCAGCTGGAAAGCTGAAGACAATGGTGTGTCTAAAATGCCCTCAGAAAAGCGTAAGCGGGCCCATTTCTTTCTCACAAGTTCTTTATGCCTCACAGAGCACCGCGTGCTATTAGTTGTAGCTTTGTAATTATATACAGGATGAAGCCCTCCAGCCCTGAGGACAGTGTAATAGAGAGGCACAAAGAAGAGTTCAGCAAGAACAAAGGAAAAAAACAATACTGCAAGAATACTTACACTGAACACATCAGCCTTAGGATCTCACTGTGAGCAAAACAGTGAATGCTGGAAGAACAGCATTAAGTTTGTCATAGAATATACATGCAAGGATGAAATCAAGAATAGAGAAGTACCACAGATATGCCATGGCGACAGGGAGGACAAGGCTTCAGCACTTACCCAGCCTATAGTGGGACAAGATCAGGCACTCAATATATAACCCAACGAAGCTCCTGTAAGCTGACACAGCTAGAAGTTCTTGAAGTGACTGGACTTGGTGCAGCCCTGCAGCCCTGTCCACTGTATTTACTTTGTTAAATCTTGCCTTTCCCTATTTTTTTTTTTTCCTTAATCTGAATCCTTATTACAAAAGTCTGCTGTCAGGCTGCACTGAGCTGCCCCAAGGAACTCTGGGCTGGCCAGCAAGAACGCACCTGCAGTATCTGCATGCTGCAGCAGAGCAGCACCGCAGGGCTCCCTGAACCCTGCACCACAGATCCGGAACACTACTAAAACTCCTTAGGGACGTACTTCTACACTGTTTCACTTCCAAAGCAGAACTTTTTAAGCAGCAGCATGGCATCTAGCTAGGAGGGTGTCTCCTTGTCTCACAGGTAAAATGGCTAAGCAGGTTTACCCAGAAACCCAACTGTGGCTTACATCTTCGAAGAGTTATTCTGCTGCTTCACTTACAGAACCTATTCCCAAGCTAAACATTAATATACAGGCACATGAATACTCATGTAAATTTACATATGTGAATATAAGCGATAAGGGTGGAAGGGAAGCAGAGAGAGAAAACACTTACGAGTCTTTGTAAAGAACTGGGTAATTCTCTCTGAAGAAGACTAGGTGCGGTATCTGCCCTGCAGTTTACAGCTACAGCGTTGTGCTAGACATTATTAGATTTGCCACTGTTCACTGATTATACTGTTCAGATAATATAAAGATCCATAATAAAAGATTACATTGGAGTTTTCAAGTTGCTTTTAAAACAAGAAAAAGATCCATTTGGTTTTTTTTAAATCTTACAGTTGAGTTCTTAATTTGCTTTTTCACTAACCAATATTCCTCCTTCCCCCAACTCTCCTCCTTCTGCCTTAACAGTGCAGCAGATACTGGTAACACCGATGCGACAGTCGTTTTGGTCTTAGCTTAGGGATTCTGAACCCAATAGCACTGAACTTCCAACTTCTTTCCACATTCCACCATACAACTCGCTAAGTTGTTTCCTCCTCCTTTCTACCTCAGGAGGCTGTTAATTTTCAGAAGAGACAAGACTTCACTGGGCCACTGTCAGCTTTTTGTTATGACAGGCAACAATCATCCCTTCATAAGGGTACCAAGCTATATTAGGGGTGAATCAATGCCTTTGCATCAACTGCTCATACTAGAAAGCTATTCCTAAACCATCTGGTTGGTACCAAATAACCACTATAAAGAATTTTAATGCCATTTGTTTTTACATTAACACTGAGTTTCACCAGAAACAAGTTGTTCTTACTGTTTATAGAATACTTTTCTCTCATAGTTCGCTGTCTAGGTTAAACAAGTCCACTGTTTCTAATCTTCTCTCTGTTGTACACAGCTAATACAACTAGCTAGAGCAGAGGAACAGAAACCCTTTCTTTGCACACTCCTGGTTTTGTTTCTGAACAGGATTTCTGAGAGGAGTTGTATGGCATTTACACTTGCATTTTTTAAGACAAATTTCTGCTGTTAGTCCCCAAATACACAAGTCTGCACACTGTGGTATTCAAGGTCACCTCATTCCTCTTCATCTGGCTATGAAGGCCTTCCATTCCCGATTATACCAGAGATGGTCCACTGTCTGCAGGTGGATTAATATAGGTTTGCAGGTGGACAATGCCACAGAGTTGGGTGGTACAAACACCCCTGGAGTGGCTCTGGGCCAAGCTGTTTCGGTCTGCCGAAGCTTTATTAGCTTAAGTGCAGCATCATGCTAAGGACATTGCTGCCAGAACCAGCACCGGTATTCCTGCAGAAGTCTTCCTGGTACAGCCAGTTTTCCCATGACTTAAATTAACCACCATCAGCACAGTAGTGCCACAGGGGAAATTACTAGTTAATGTGGAAGCACACCACCGTAAGGATGCGTTTACATTGCTTGTCCATTTGTTTTTTCCATGGGACTATGGCTAAAATCATTAAAAACAAAAGCCTCTTAAACACTGACATGCTGGAAACCAAAATGCAGAGACTTGTCCTATCTTTCTGAGAAGCAGCTGGGATCACAAAAAGTCCTCTGCATATTTATGAAGGTTCCCTGTTATTTCAGATTGGAAGGGCCACTGTATTCTAGTCCTACTCTGGGGTCCATACTTTCTGCCTTTGGGTTACCACTGCATATTATGCACTTGAACCTTTAACTAATTTTGCTAAGAAATCAATTATTCAAGAATTCAACAGAAGTTACAAGTTCAGACATGAAGTTTACTGCACCTCTCATGCAGAAATTCCGGTAAAAACTTCACACTAAAGATCACAATACTGGGGTTAGGGTTGCTGGGATAATTTTTTCTTCATGTATTTTTCCCAATGTTTTTCACACATTTTTTCTAACATGTATCAAGTATTGTCACTAAAGATCTACTGAAATTTATAGATAAAAAAAATCTTTGCTCCAAAATTCACTACATGTACCATTATTTTCAGCATGCTGAGACCAAGATTAGCTAGTTCCAGCCTCCCGCCTGAAGGGAATACAGTAACCTTTTCAAATTTCACTCCAGCTTTGATACGTTCATTTCCATTTCCCCATCCCTGTTAGCCATCCTGGTGTCATACCTGTTTTTTGATATTGCCTTATCCATAACAACATTTCTTTTGCCTGAGATCCCTCTCTTTCCCTATCCCTCTCTTGGTTCTTCACCATTTTAAGGCTTTTCTTAGCAAGTGAATTTAGCCACGGACAGACAGTGTCCAAGGGACAGAGCTGAAATTTATCAGTTAAGAAAAACATCCTTCTAAGAATGTCCTCCTATGGCAATAAAAATTTAAAATATTTCCTAACGGTTTCAGTCCATGAACCACCTGTTGACCTTCACTCCCCTGGCATGCCTTCTCTTTACTCTCTTTGTCAAAGTAACTTTCCTACAAAATCCACCACCCTTTACACCTCCATTTCTCCAAACTTCTTTTAGAGATTATTACAAGCCTGCTTACTCTGGCCATAACTGATGCAGAATCTCCAATCGCATGGACAGATTCTGGTATGAATCTTGGGTACAAATCTCTCTTTACCTGCAGCTTTATTTCTCCTCCATTCCCCAGCTTTGTCATCTCCTTCTGGTTCTGGAAGTCCTTATCTTTTCCCTAAAAACATAACTTCCGGCACAATCTCCCCTTTGTTTTTACATTAAATAACACTGTTTTTCAACTCTGACTAGTAGTGAAAGAAACAAAACGACAACCCCCTTCCCTTCGTAATCATCAACAGTATATTCTCCAGGCTCACTCTCCTCAACCAGACCTTGTTCTGCATATCCTCTTCTTTGGAAGCTGGCTGAAAATTTGAAATTATGTGCACAGCTTTTTTCTTCACCAATGACCAGCTACCCTCAACTTCCTGGCTTTCAGATGTTCTCACATACCTACCAGCTGACATTTCCTATGAAATTATTTCACATCTTCTCCCCTCTCAAGAATAAATCCATTTTGCAATTCTTCAGCTTCTTCAAGGAACTTTTCACTATTTGTTTACTTCCACTACGAGTCCAACAACAACTTGACTCTCCACTCCTAACTTTAAAAGCAGAAACGCAAAATTTGCCTCCACAACCCCCTAAGACAGCATCCATTTTCAGCCCACTGAGAGAGCTGGGCTGCTCTGCCCTTGTTCCTAGGCTTTCCAGCTTTTCACCAAAATTAACCCTGTCTCATACCTTGGTGCAGGGTGATCATGTGCTGCTCAGTTCAAAGGCAACAATTTTCATATAAACCGTCTTTTGGGAGATCTCTGTCCCAGGAAAAGCACAAAATGCCCAAACAAACATTAAAAGCTGCAAATAGAAGTCCAGCAAGTAGACAGACTTGCTTACCTAGATCCCCAGTGCACGTCTTCCTTACCCAGCATAAATTACATACTAAATTCCATACCTTGTGCTCTGTTTGCTGCCGTCTTTGTTGCTAGGCTGCTCTGACTGTGAGTGCTTGGCTCCGAAGCAGCCTGCCAGGTATGACCAACAGCACAGCTTTCAAGCTGATGTCACTCATCCACGTCAGAATGCAAATCAGACAGCTCTTCTCACTCCATCATCCCTCACTGAGGGGGATGAGTACACCACCTTTGTTTTGCTCAGTAAAAAGAACAAGTACTGGTTCAGCCAGCTAAAACCACCACCAGAAAAGGCAGTGAATACCTCCATTCACTATCTCTTTGGTCAGAAGGTACTTGGAGCAGTGGGCCTGATTTTTTCTTAGCCTTTCTCTTGCTGCCAGTGTACTTACAACAGATGCTCTTCTGGTTGCCCTTCACACCCCTCGCTCCTGCTGAGTTTTGGGGAGAGAAACTGCTTTCCTACCTCCATTCTTGTATGCTCAGGCAACACATCTGGATTCCTCCTGGCTATCCAGCCCCACTTCCACCTTCCTGATACTTCCATTCTGTGTTTGAGCTCCATCAACAGTTCTATGTTCATCCCTGCAGGCCTCCCACCATTTCTGTTTGCCTTCCTGCACGTTGGGATGGACTACACTTCTGCTTGGAGAAGGCTTTCCTAGAAGATTGATCAGATGTCAGCACCTTTGCCTGCCAGGACAGTCTCCCGTGAGATCCTGCCAAGCAGATCCCTGAACAAGCCAAAACCTACCCTCTTGAAATTTCAGAAAACCCCAAGAACTTACACGCATATTTTGAAACACCACAGCTGCTTCTGCCATACATAGTCCTCCTCCAGAAAACTGGAGATGCTTCCCTACTAAGGCTGAAGAAACCTGGGTTGAAGTGCAGCACCCACTGTCAAAACAGTCTCCAAAATAAAGTGCTGTGAGTTACCAGTGTAAAAAGCAGCAGAGACAAAAGCTGAAGACCCTTGCAGGCTCGGTCTAGTGCTTACCCCATGGCTGTATTATTAAATGAAGTAACATTCCTTTATTACTTCCAGGGCAGGGTGAGGTAACACAAACCTCGCTGTCCTGACACTTGGGAACAATCAGTATTCTGCCACCGAACACCAACTCCACAAACAAAAAATTTTCAACAAGAAACCACAGGAGACTGCATGCTGATTGTTTTGATAAGGCACAAGAACACCATGTTCTACCACCACTGTGTAAAAAACTACAGACCATACATCTTAGTAAGAACATCAGACACAACTAGTGCCCAAGTAAGGCAACTGAGGCATTCAAAGCATCAGCTAGAATATCTCCACAAAATACATAAACACACCTATACCCAGATCTACATGTGTTTCTTGAGAGAGTACAAATGCAAAATGCAAGGAGGCACTTACAAAATTCAAACGAGCCACCCAGCAATTTCTTCGGATTTTTTCTTTCATTCTTTATTCTATTGCCTGCTATTTCCTCCAGTCCCGCCGTAGATATAGCAGGCACTGACCGATATCACTTGATAAAACTGAGGAAGAAAATCAAGTTACTGGCTTCAGGCCACAGTAAGCTAAGAATTCAGGTCAGAAGATCACAGAGAGAATTCAAGAGGGAGCTTACTTCCACCTGAATTGCTCATGTCTCCTTTCTCTGAATTAATCAGCACCAAACAAAACGAGTCAGGCAGTCTTAGCAAGGCCTTCCTCACAGCCAGTAAGAACTGCCAAAAAGCCCTCCAAGCAGGAATGCTGTTTATGTCTGAAGACTGTTCTAACAAGCAGTTTGTACACTAATAAAAGCATTTTCACAGATTCTGGAAGGAGAATGGGACAAGAAGGAATCACACTGTGAGAATACACACTGAATAAGTATCAAAACTTTTAAGCACAAGCAGCTTAAATCTCTTTCTTTTTCGTGAGATCCTCAGCACTCTTCCAGAGGCAAGTTTTGGCCTTATAACCCAGGTCCTGTGCATAGAGGTTCAGATGCTGGAGAAACAGAAAATATTTGCCCAGACCTTTTGATATAATACATACCCCAGACATCTTTTCTAGTGCCAACTGAATTTTTTCAACTAATTATCACTACCCCTGTTACTCAACAATCACATTATCAGGCCTCGAAAAGTTTAATTCTAACTTAAGAACTGGGAAAAACAGTAAGTAGATAGTAGGTTCAAGTTTCCAAGCCATACCCAAGTCAAATCAAAATACCACACAGCTCTCAATAAAGCCTCTTTCAGCTCCTGGGACAGTGCAATGCTTGTCTAATACATTACCTGATTCCTCAGCCCTTTCAAAGCATAAATATTTCTAAATAGTTGTACAGTTCTGGTCTGATGGCCCTCTCCTAGTCTGTCCTCTAAGAATCAACCTTGGCAAGCCTTTCTGTTCCCTTCCAGGAAACCTCTCCCCCTTCTAAGCCCTGCCACCTCTGGCCACATGCTTAATTCTGCAGTTTGTAGCAGCCATCAGAAGCTATTCATCCTTAGTTTCATCTAAAGTTTCTACTTCCCTGCAATGCAAAGCTTCATCATTGCTCCTTATTTGTACAGTCAACCCCTGCAAGTTCTCGGTTATGCTTCTGCCTCCCCAAAATGGACCGTTTCCCCCAAAGACACGTTTTGTAACTCATCACACCAGCAGCTCAGAGCATTCAGCTAAGTGAAGCACTGAACTCCTGAACTGCTAATCTTAGGTCAAAACGAGAGAATCACTTGTGATAAATAAGGAAGACAAAGAAACAGATGTGTGTTACTCCTCTGCCACAGATCTAGCAAAGATAAAACATCAAAGTGGAATTGGATCATCGTGAATGCCAACACAGATTATCTGTCAGTCGGGATGAATTTGTTTGCATGAAGTTGAGGGAGGCATCCTGTACCACAGCCTATTACACCTACAAGAGGCAGAGCATGACTTTTCACACAGTCCTTGTTCTCCTCCCTCATGCAGGGAACGCATGGGCTTTAATTACTTTGTATGTGCTGGCTTTGAATCTCAGTATCAACCGTTCCATCAGTTTCCCAGGTATTTGTTCCCATAAACTCCCCAGGCTGTTCCAAAGCTTAGAGAAAAAAAAAGAAGAAATCTAATTAGTCTAAAATTAAGATTTTTTAAAACAACACTCTTATACCCCTAAAACTAGTACCTGTTTTCATTATTTTTCATTTCAAAACACAAAACTTAAAACCTTATCTGAGAATAACATCTACATTCCCAACATTACCACAAAAGCAAAATACATTAAAAACATTGAGAAAGAAACAGCAACAGATAGAAAGATTTCCCTTTCTCCAAGATTAAAAGACTTGCGACTTGCGTTTCACAATCATTACTGCTTCATGAGTAATGCAATCTATCATATGATGATGGTTATTTAAAAACAAATTTCATACGAATTCTTCCTGATTAGCACAGATAACTTAAAAGCCCTGGAATATGGATAGCTTACAAAGCAGAATGTAAAACTCAGGTTCTTTCAACAGGCACTGACTGTCCTCTGTTCTTTGCTGGAGTAGTGTCTAACCTGAAGAGAACCTACTTACTACAACTGTGCACAACTCGTTATGGGACAGTGTATTATTTGTCATTATCTTGAAGGCTGCAGCCACACTGTGCTATTTATCCAGCAGTTTTGGTGTTATGGGAGGGTTTCTGAATCTGATGTACAACGGGACCATTTTCATGTCTGCCGAACGCAGACAGAGCGTTTATTTCAGGTTGCTTAGCCTAGGCAGTCGTCTCAGTCTTCTTACTAACACAGTTGCTCTTTAAGCTGCAGATTCTGCCTCCTGCTCTGCTAACAAGGAGTCCCTGCATTACTGCAGGTGTGAGGGGATCGTGACAAATAAGCACCGTATTTATTCCACACTGGGCCAGTCTCTCTACAATACCCACATTAATTTCTCTTCACTGCAGCCAGTCGTTCTGCCCTGCCTCAGCTGAGACAATCATGCCCACACCAGCCCTGAGCACAGCCCAGAGTGACAGCCACAGCCACTTACTTGGATCCCCCTGCACCAAGCCAGCACCTCTGGCTTTTGCAGCACAGCCCTGATTCACGCTGGCTGAGCTCAGGGTTTATTTTTAAAATACAGATACTAAGGGTCACTTTCTCCTTGTTCCAATTCACCACAAATCACTTCACTGGAAAAATCACATAGAAATTATTATTTTGGGAATTCTGCCTTCATGCTTTTACTTCAGAATCATCTGTAAACAGAAAAATTCCTCTGATCTTTTCTTTGAAAACATTAAACACAAACTCTGAGACAACATCTTTCAAATCCTCCAGAAGGAGGCTATACTTCATATATGTACAAAGAAAGACAAATGAAAAATAAAGAAGTAGCTGCCCAAAAAGCTCTGGTAGTATCCCCGGAGTAAAAAAACCCACCGCTTATTACAAAAAAAAATAACCTGAACAGAGCCTGTAGTTTACTTCTTTCAAGATTTCTTTTTTTTTTTTTTTTGGGGGGGGGGGGGGGGGAGGTTTTGTCTTACCTATTTTGATTCAAAGCCTTGGCATTTGTTGGGTTGGAAGGTGTATGCCATACCCATCTCTGTGGCCATCCATGCAACAACCCCACAAAGCAAAATGTTTGAAGAATTTCTTGATTTTTGGAAATCAGTTTTAAAACAGAAACTAGTTGTTCTCAAAACCAATTTGAGGAAAAGCTGAATCAATCTTGAAGTTAATGGAATTACTGCAGTTGGTTCTCTGAGCATATTTCCTATTTTTACAAATGAAAGCTACTCTTGAATTAATTAAAACTAAAGCATATTGGACAAAGGAGTGGAAAATATGCACTGGATTCTCCACATTGCTGTGTAATTATGGACAAACATGCTAAGGGGTACTCCTCAGTAAACATGAATACACCACAAGAATTACCCCCAACAGAACAAACAGCCTTCTGTGGTTTTTCAAAACTGAGAGAATGATGGCATTTCATTTCTTTTTACTTAAGAACAATCTGTCATGGAATGCCAGTGGAATTAAATATTAAAACTTCAATGCAGATATATACCATACTATAAATACTATGCGTGTTAATACACGCATACAATAGAGACTCCCAATAAAATGGAAGCCTTTATTTGAAAGAGGAGGGCAGTCACGGAGATGGAACCAGGGCTTTCAACATAGTTCAGCAATCTGCAGAAAACAGCCCACAGCCAGGTCAGCGTGCGAGACCAGGACCACCACTGAGGCACACCGTGAGTACATAGCAGGACCTTACTCCTTTGATGGCAAGGATGCAACTGGTGCAGAGCAAGGCTTTGCACACTGTAGCCCTTTATGGCAGCTTTGCACCAGACCACTCTGGGCCAGGTCATGGCTCCTGGAACTGAGCTCCCCAACACGCTGGAACAAGAACCTGCATTGTGCATGCGGGGGCTTTATACCCTGCTGGGCAAGGATGCAGCGCCCCAGCTCCTGGCAGAGTTTGCTGTACACCTCTTTATCAGATAGACTCCAGATCTAGAGGCTGTTAGCTGGAGCTTTTACAACACAACCTGCAGCATGTTGCACTGCAAGGAAAACAGTGGTATAAATTCTAAACCTGTGACACATTCCATTGAAGTGTTCGAGCACGCTAATAATATTAACTAGAAAGAGGATAACTCACTTTACTAGTAGGAAGTAATTACATGATCTAAAATAGACCAATCTATTTTAAAGTAAGTTCTTCTACCAGATAGACTCTTGGCTTCCCCTTTCCCCTTAGGTGAAAGCATGGGGTTTCTCCTACAGGGAAGAAACCTGGAACAGACATTAGAAATACAAGCAGGAGATAAAACGCAGAGCACAATAAGCAATCCTGACCCTGGAAATCTTATTACATTTTTGTTCTTATCAACAGGCTCTAAATGCACAGCTAAATTAGAGTCAGTTCAAAACTGCACTCCCTTCTCTAAATTGGCTTTTAGTGTGTACTTGTTATGTCATAGCAACGTCTGGAGAGAGCCAAAGACTCAAAATTTTATAAAAATGTGATTTTTCCAGAGTCCTATGAGATACAGACTCAATTTTCAGCATTTCAGAGAACGAGTACATGCAGTTACAGCCCATGGTACAGAAAATCAAGATGGACTATTTGTTTTGACTTGTGGATGTTAGTCCTTTGAGATTCTACAACCTCATGTCTTGTAAGTTTGCTTTCACCTGAACAAAGCCAAAGACTGGAGCACAGGCAACCACGGCAAGGGAAAACACAGACGTGTTTCCTTTAAGATTGTATCAATGGGTGGAGAGATCTACTACAATTCTTAAAATGAAACTGCTGCTCTTTCCAGCATGAAAAGATACCCCTGCTGAGCCAGGTTCCTTATAACTTAGAGCCAGTGTAAACCAACACTGCCATCAAAGACCAGACCCTGGCCTCCACCCGTTCCTGACCAGCACTCCCAATTCACTGCCACTACAAGGCTTCACAGAGAACCAGGCTGAAAAAAAGAGATTTGAGTTAAAACCTAAACTTTCTTTATTTTGACTCAGGGTTGATTTCACCCCACACTGGTTCCTCAGTGCAACTCACCACCTGGTTTCAAAATCATTTGTGCAAGCTCAGAGCAAGGTAGGAGAGAAAAGCACAGGTGGCTTGGGAAGGCAAAGGTGTTACTTCAGAAACGCAGCTCAAGCTGACCAAACTGTACTGTTGCAGAAAATGCCTGCATTGAGCTCCCAATGTCCAACGGCTATACCATACCTGGAAATATCTGGATTCATGGCATCAAGTCTTTACTGGTCTCTGCAAAAGGAACCTGAAAAAACAAACAAACAAACAAACAAACAGAACTCAAAATTAAGCCTAAATAGATTATATATGCACCCCAAACAATTTCTGAGTGTATATATGCAACTAACCCTTTATCACTTAAAACATTGTTTGTTTCTCCCGTATTTCTCTTAAGGGTGAGTAGCAAGGATACAAAACTTTTCCCTACTCATCTTAGACCTGAAGAAGTGGTGTACAATAGCATTCTAGCTGCGTTTTACTCTCTTGCAGAGAAAAAACTGGCTATGAATTAAGACACGAAGATTCCCTGAGAGTTCTTTTGTTTTAAAACAACTGCTTCCAAAGTCTTGACAAACCATCATAACCCAGATACATGGCAACCCAGCTGCTACAGAACAGGCATTAGATCATTGATCTGCTGCAAGCAGCAGTGACAAACCAGACTCTTTTATACTAGTTCTGTGTACAGTTCTCTCCAGAAAGATTAGTCCCATGGTTATAAATACCTTGGAAGAAAACAAGGCAAAGCTCAGAAATATCCCTAGATAGCTACAGCCTTACCAGCTGCAGCTGTACTGACTAAACACTCATTTACCATAACCACTACTCACAAGTAGAAATAACTGCTTTGCAGTTTGGTTTTTGTATATTGAGCCCATATATGCTGCTTCCTAGAATCAGACAATGCTAAAGTGCATGACCTACAGAGGCATCCAGTTCCTTCCCTGGCCTGGGAAGTAATGTTCTTTGCCATACACATCCCAGAAAAGAAAAATTTATCTAAATAGAAAGCTATTTTCCCCCAAAAGCTCTGCAGGGAAGAGTTCAGAATATTACAGAAGCTGGTGTAATATACAGAATAAAAATTTAGGAAAATATTGTTAATTTTCTTGATGTGTATCTCAAAGGACAGAAAGCAATCAGACTTCCCCGACACCTTTTTGCTTCTTGAGCCCTCTTGGGCTCATGAATGTAATCAAAGATCCTCACATCAGCTGCCTTTCAGAAAAATTCTCAATTGCAAGAATCACTGATATAGTTCAGGGTTTTTTTTTACTGGATACTGCTAGGTCCATAAAAAATTGGATGTTGTTGTGATAGTGACTCTTCAGAGCTTGTGCTCTCCTTCAGACCAGATACCATTTAAGTTCTGCACTCAAAATGATATCAGAAAACCATATGTAGCCTTCAAAACCACAAGCTTCCATCAAGCTGGTGACCTCATGAAGACAAGAAAAGGAACTCCCTTAAAATGAAGCCGCCTTCAGCTCTATTTCTGCCCAAGAAGTGCATACTAGAAACCTGACCTTTTAAGCCTGTGATGATGTCTGCATGAGTACACAACCTCTGGGCTTCAGAGTCCAGACAGGTCGGTGTCCCCAGGCAGACTTGGGAGGTAAAAGCAGGCAGTTTAGACATTCCCACACACCACCATTTGTCTCTCTTTCTTGGTAGAGTAGGGTCTCCCCAGACACTGTTGAAGAACAGGGCACCAACTCAGAAGAGACATTTTTATTTTGGTAAGAGCTGAAATACAGCGTTAATTCCTCAAGCGTAGCTTGCAGAGTTGGCAGCAGGAATCTAATCTTTGCCACATGTGAACAGAGAATCTGAGTCTCTCTGAATTACCTGTTTGACAGACTGCAAAAATAAATCCAGTTTCTGTGGATTTCGGTGGACTGTAACAGAAGGACAGTGTAATAATAATTTTTCATTGCAGGTATTTGTTCTTCCTGCCTGGAAGCAGCTATCAAGCTGAGAATCTCTACTCTCTGCTTCATCTCCTTAACTCTTAACACAAGAATTAGATTAAGAAAAGTAGTATTTTAGATTAAGTTCACCAGTTTGTAACAGCTAATAAACCAGAACAAGTATTCTTCACTCTAGTGGGTTTGCATGGCGGGGGGGGGGGGGGGGGGGGGGGGGGGGGGGGGGCAGGTTACAGGGGGGGCTTCTGTGAAAAGATGCCAGAAGCTTCCCCTGTGTCCAATGGAGCCAACACCAGCTGGCTCCAGATGGACCTGCCGCTGGCCAAGGATGAGCCAATCAGCGATGGTGGGCAGCATCTCTGGGATTGAGTACCAAGAAGGAAAAAAAAAAAATAATTCTGTGCCAGCAGAAGAAAGGAGTGAGACACTGTGAGAGCAACAACTTTGCAGACACCCGGCTCAGTGCAGAAGGAGGCAAGAGGAGCTCTAGGCACCGGAGCAGAGATTCCCCGGCAGCCCTGGTGAAGACCACTGTGAGGCAGGCTCACTCAACCCATGGAGGTCTGCTGTGGAGCAGATAATCCACCTGCAGCCCGTGGAGGACACTACTCTGGAGCAGGGGGATGTCCAAAGAAAGCTGTGACCCATGGAGAGTCCACACTGAAGCAAGTTTCCTGACAGGACTTGAGACCTTGTGGGGGAGCCACGCTGGAGCAGTGTGTGAACTGCAGCCTGTGGGAGGGACCCCATGCTGGAGCAGGGCAACAGTGTGAGGAAGAAGTGGCAGAAACATGTGGAGAGCAGGCTGTAACCCGCAGTCCCCATACCCCTGCACCACTCAGGGGGAGGACGTAGGGAAATCAGGAATTAAGTTAAGCCTGGAAGAAGGGAGGGTTGGGGGGGAAGCGTGTTTTGTCTCATTTGAATGGTAATAAATTAAACTAATTTCCCCAAGTCGAGTCTGTTTTGCTTGTGAGGTTAATTGCTGAGTGATCTCACCATCCTTATCTCGAGTCTTTTGTTGTATTTTCTCTACCCCATCCAGTTAAGGAGGGGAGTGATAGCGCGGTTTTGGTGGGCACGTGGCATTCAGCCACTGTCAAACCACCACGCTCACTCAGCAGCATTGATTCTAGATAAAAAGCACTTCTGGCTTAACATCAGATGCACTTTTCAATTTTGCCAGCTTCTTTGCTGCTCTGAATGCAAGCATCTCACAAAGTCTTTATCTTCCAACAGACAAGCTTAGGTTAACAATTTTGTAAGCTTTTTCCTTTTAAAACAAGCAAACCAAAAAAAAACAACCCCAAAAAACAACCAGAAATGGAGGGAAAGCTCCTCTGCATGTTTAAGTCTCTGTAAGTTTCCTGACTATCTTGATAAGCCCAAGCTTGTAAATACATCAATCACCAGCGGTCTCAGATCTCACAACCAGTTGTCCCTTTTGGCCAAAGGGAGAGATGGCTCCTTCAGGGGACAAACATCACCGCGTCTGTCCTCTCAAGCACACCCTCCATCTGACTTCTGCAAAACTTACCTTGTAAACTTCACATTACACTTGCAAAACAGGGAATTACCTTTAGATGCTGATAAATAAGCAACCTTCTCCACATGTGGCTAGCTAGAAAAGTCAGATATCTGAGTTTACATGAAGCATCATTACCTACCCCAGGAACGCTCACTTCATGCCAATACCCGACTTCAGCCTTACTCAAGGGCCAGCACTTCCTAAAACCGACCATCTGACCTGGGTGTAAACGATGCCAGAAGTGGTATTCATCACTAAGCATCTAGTTTGGGGGGGTTTGGAACTTTAAGCCAAGACTGATCCGCCCCCCCCCCCCCCCCCCCCCCCGCTTATACTATTTAAATGTTACATTACACCCATCTTTTTAAAAAAAATTACAGTCTTTCAGCCTCGTGGCCAGCTTTGCCATCCTTTTCCCTAGGAACAGTTTTCATTGCCAGCAAGAACATCTCCCCTCAGGCTCACCATTTTTCACGCCACGGGTTAAGAGTGAAGTCCCGAAAGCTCAGCCAGGAGCTGCGGGGGGACAGAACGGCTGCTCACAGTTCCGCCGCGGCCGCCTGCGCTGACCCTCCTGGCCGCAAAGGCAGCTCAGTACAACCCGTTATTTCTGCATTGATTCCATACGACCTGCGGGCGCGGCACCCCCCGCGGCAGCGCCGCTGGTTCTCCTGCAGCAGAGCCCCCGGCCCGCCCCCCGCCTCCGCCGCGTCGGGGCCACCCGCAGCAGCCGCGGCCCGAACCCCCCGGCCCGGCCGAGCGGGAACCCGCGCTCACAGACCAGGCGCCACCGGCCCCCGGGCCCGCCCCGCCGCGGGCACCGACCCCCTCCAGCACTGCCGCCCCCCCCTCCTCACGCACCACAACCACCCCTCAGGCACCGATAACCCCCCCCAGGCACCACAAGCCCCTTCAGGCACCGGCGCCCCTCCCTCAGGCACTGCCTCCCCTTCTCCTCACGCGCCACATCCCCCCCTCAGGCACTGATGCCCCCCCTCAGGCACCACATCCCCCCCTCAGGCACTGACGCCCCCCTCACGCCCCACAACCCCCCCTCAGGCACTGGCGCCCCCCCTCTGGCACTGGCGCCCCCTCTCCTCACGCACCACAAGCCCCCCTCACGCACTCATGCCCCCCCCTCAGGCACTGACGGCCCCCAGGCACCGCCACCTCCCCGCCACCTTTCCAGGCAGCCCCCGCCCCGCCGCCCCCCCTGGACTCAGCCCGGGCACCGCCAGCCCCACGGACCCCCGCCGTTACCTCTCCCCCTGCCGCCTCCGCCGGGACGGCGCCCACCCGGTCTCCGCGGAGACCCGCGCCGCGCCCGGCCCCTGCGCGGAGGAGGCGGCGGTCGCGGGGCGGGGCCGGACCCGCTCACCGCCGGGCCGGGCCGGGCCCCCCCTCGCCCCGCGCCGGCCGCCGCCTCCCGGCCCGGGCCCCCCGGCCTCAGCGCCGCCGCGGGCGGGAGGGCCCGGAGCGCAGGGCGCCGCGGCCTCCCTCGGGCGGGGGGGGCTGGCACCGGGCACGGCGCGCTCGGCGAGGCAGGCAGGTGCTGGTGGCCCGGGGGCGCTTCACCCTGCCCGCGCCTCGCCGGGGGCGGGGGGCCCGGGGGCGGCACCGCCTTCAGGGAGCACCTGGCCGGGCAGCCCCCCCGGGGGTGCGAGTGTCCCGGGGGGGGGACGGCCGGGACAGCACACGTGAGTGACCCGCCAGGGCAGCCCCAGCAGAACGACGCCACCGGAACCCTCATTATCTGTAATGCTGCCGTTCACATGGTGCCATTTACAGCTGCCGAAGCGAGAACGAAATGGTAATGAACGAGCCTAATGGTTATTTTACGTGCTCCTCTCATGAGTGCAAATGAAAAGCTAAAGGAGTGCTGCCAGCCTTTACCAGACCCTTGCTCCTCTTGCAGTCTGATGGCAAAGCCAGCCTTCAGCCACCCTGCCCAGCCAGCTTCTGGGCCTCTTCTTGCCTGCATGCTTCCCCACTTTCCCCTGTAACCCTTTCTTTTACCTCCATTTCTCTCCTAAAGCTCTTTGCAACAAATCTGCTGGTTCCATGCCCAAGCATATGTTCTATCACTAGTGTAAAAATGCGTTTTAAACACAACTAGGAACGCATACACACACAATTATATTCTAAAACCCCAAAATCATGCCCCAAGCAGGACATGGAGCAGGCTAGAAACACCTGCGTGGATGATGCCATTTCTGCCCCATGTGCAGGTGCAAATGCAGAACCCATTTATGTTGCACATTTCACCTTTTCCCATCAATTAATGAGTTTAATTTAACCCAGCATTTTCTTCACAAGTGAAGGAAAAAAAGGGGGAGAAAAATGAGGTACTTCAGCAAGGTGCAGCTGCTCATTATATGGAAAAACAGCAGTTGAAGTACTACACGTTATTTCAGTCAAAACATGGAGAAAGAGCTAATACTGTTGACCGCAGCTTTGGAATCGTTGCAGTACAGCTGTGTAGATTTTAATGCCAGAAAAAAAAAAAAAAATCCTTAAGATGATCTATTCTGTCATCCTGTGTTACATAGGCCAAAAAAATTTCCACCCCATCATTCTTGTTTCGAGCCTTGGGAGTACAGATCATGTGTACTATTATTGTTTGCCAGTGTGCTATAATGCATTCTTGGAGCACTTAAGACCATTCTCTCATCTTACTAAAATGCTGTCCATTGGCTCTTTTATTTCCAGACTTTTCTAAAGCTGTAGTCAGCACGGTTATGATGAGGATAGTTATAAATATCTGCGTAGACAGAAACGTTAAAAATTTCAAAACACATACAGTGACTTGCTGCAGTTTTCTCACTTACACATTTCAGTCCACATGCTCGGTTCCAATCACGCAACACACAATCAAGCTGGTAGCAGCTGATGGCTCAAAACCAGTTTCTGGTCCAGTAGCCACGTTGCCACGAACAGATGAGTATCCAGGCAAATGTATCAGTGAATATATGTACACGAGGAAGTAGGGCCCTGGAGTTACAGTCATGTCAGGAACCTCTGGCCATATCGCAGCCAAGCCTTGAGGGGACCCCAGTGCTCCTCAATGCAGGTAGCAGTCCTGCAGCTCATCGCGTGGCATCACTGCAACCAACTGCAAACAGTGCCTGACCTGCAGCGCCTGCGTTTATAAAGCCAGCTTTTCTGGGTCTGATCCAAAGCCCACTGATGTCAATGAAAAACTCCCACTGGCTTCCAAAGGAATGGGACTGGGCCTTCCATGAGCAAAAATCTGCTCATTTCAGCGTGTGCATAGGGTGAAACAAAAACATCTAAGACCACTAGAGCAAAGGAAGGGGCTGTGTTCAGGGTGTTATTTGTCTCTTTTTGTTTCGTGGGTTAGCTGTGACTCTTTCAGTTACAGAGGTGTGAGCCCTGCCACTCAGGAGGAGCGGTGCCTGTGTAATCACCAGAGAGTCAGCAACACACAGACCTGCAGCAGCATCAAGCACAGCACAAGCCTGCAAGGCTCCACACAGCAAAGCAACACAGGACACAAAACCTTGGTGAGCAGCCCTGACCCATGCGTGCCTCGGCAGTTGTATAAATCATGGTGAAATCTGAACTATGACTACGAGTGCTAACACTGCTCCTCTCTCCCACTGTAGAGAGTGCTCCCTTGCACCAGTCTTTTTGGGATATGTACCTTGAGACATCCAAAGAGGCCTGAAACACAAAGATGGACAAACAGTCTCTAAATATCTTTTTCAAGTTGTTTCATGAAATAATTGGGATTTGAAGTACTTAAAAATCACTTATCATTTCAGAACATAGGCTGCTGAACCCCTGATGGGTTAGTATTTATATTGGAATGTATTTAAGAGTAAGAAACCCAGGTTCTTTTAAATGTAATCATTTATCCACCAGCTGCCCACTGTGAGAAGGATGATACTGTGTTCAGATGTCAAACAAGCCCTCTAGTTATAGTCTATGAAAAAGTCACCCTCTGAAATCCTGCTCAACAGGCCGGGCCTCACTGTCCTTAGGCTACAATGTCCCTGTGCGATGCTGGGATGTGATGGGCTCTACTGGAAACCCTGAAGTCTGGCCTTTGCCCATGTTGACAGCACCCTCGTGTGGAAAACCGGAGTCCTTGCACACACAGCCCTGGTCTAATTAAACTCCAAACATAAATGAAGGCTGATAAGCGTACAGCTGGGTGCGCACCAGGGTGGGGGGGTGGTGAGGTGAGTGCTCCCATGTGATGCAGCGCACAGTACTGCTCCACCTTCCCACCAACAAAACCGACTTCAGTTATAGTGTGGAGAATAGCTGGAACCTTAAATTTTAAGTTCAAGTCACTCCGAGTCGTGACTCTCATGACACCTCATCCTACCATCTTCCCTGTGCACCTATCAGTCCTAAGGATCCCAAAGCCATTGTAATTCAAGACCAAGACACAGCATAACCATGGGATTAGTTCATCTACTCCTGAAAACTTCCTGTTTGTGAAGAAATGGGGAGGCTGTCTTCAGTAGATATTGCAGTTCCTCAGATCTTAAGAGAGGATGCTGTGAGGCAGTGTCTAACTGGAACTGCACAGATCGTTCAGGGAAGACCACGCAATTATTTACAGCTGAAATCTGACAAAATGCTCTTGCTAACATGACTGTCCTTTGGAACAAGCCTTTCTGATTATCACTTCATGTCACTTTGTCAAAGCAGAGAAAGTTGGGAATTTGGAAGGAGTCATCAGTAGCAGACAAACTCAGAAACCTACTTCCCTGTAGATTATGGTGAGGCATGTTATGGTCATGGTTATGGTCAGGTCGTGAGGGTGACAGTGGATAGGTACTATGCTTCTCAAGAGAAAGCCCAACCATTCTTAATGCACCAAACCTCCCCTCTAGAAATGCTCTTGTTCTAAGTCGGTGACATTACTCTTGCCAACACTCCTAACCCTGACAGGCTAAGGAGTCTTAATAAAGTCTTTGTGTAATCAGCTAAGCTACATAATTCAAAAAAAAAATCCTCATGTCTTCACAGAAAGTGGGTAACACTTGCAAGTCTGCTGGCCACCCCTTCTTTAGAGACTATGAATTCTAGCTCCACTTGGGCACCTCAACATCTGCCTGCTTGCTAGACCTGACTGGCACAGTTTCAGCATTGGCTGGGGTCAATAAGGTAATGGGCATTTACATTATTACGGTGTACCAGGAGTCCAGCTCCATTTGCAGCTTAACAAAGTATAATGCAATAATACAATGCACTGTGCACGTAAATGCTTCAGATCCTGTTTCTCTGAAGGCCACTGGAGGCTGAACATTACAACAGCAAGAGCTTAGCTTTACTTCCAGCACCTTTACAAACACCACACAGGTTCTTCTGACACTGGATGTTCACTGTGCCGTCTTACACTGGAAGCGCCGACATATATCGCATGTGTTGTGGTAACATTGAAAAATCTTCGATTCAGTGACTTGTACCCAGATCCTTGACTTGTTTTTACATTCTCATAAAGTATAATAAGCAACATGAACTCACCAAGAAAAATTCTTTCATATACCCTCCCAGACATCAAGTGCTCAGATTGCTTTGAGCAGATCTCTGCCATCTTAGTTACCCTGAAATACAGAATAGCTAGTGGGATTTAAAGAATGTCTTGATTTGGAAGAGATTATATACATTTGCAAACCTTCTAGGTCCCTTCTCTCTCCTTCCACCAATGGCTAGTCCTGCAAAAAAGCAGTGTCTTCTACAAATTTTCTGGAATAACAGTTGCCTTTTGAGGGTCAATATCATCCCAAGAGATTCCAATAACATTGATCACACTATTCCCTAGGGAGATAATGTGCAGCTCCCTGTTGGTAACACTGTATGGATATTTTTGTTCATCTGCTTTCCTTTTTCCCACTTAGATAATCCTCAACTCTTGATGCCACGCAGTTTCTTCACTCATTTCAAGCCTGATGCAGAATTTTTATTCAGGGACACCGGGTCCCTCTCCTGAACCTGTCTTTCAACAGCTATCTGCTACCGGGGCTCTGCCCTAAATCCTGCAGGTGACAGGTGATGGCCCACTGACACAGCTCCACTTCCTTTCTTTCCCACTGCCATATCCACTGCAATCCTCTGACATCGGCGTCTGCCCTTACTGTGCTATTTGGTTTCTCAGCTCTCATATTTAGGCTGATGGAGGGGCCTCAGATGCCCTGTGTAACAACATCCCCATGCTTATTGCAGTCCACTTACCCACTTCAGCTGCTGGTGTCCACTGCACTGCCTCACTCGCACATTTTTCCTGCCGTTTACCAGTCCAGTTTGGTTGTCCTTGGGTATCCTTACAACCTCGGGTACCTGGAGGTGGTTTTAGCCTGATGCTCAAGTTCAGTAGCTTGAGCAAAAGTTATGGCTTTGTGAAAGTAAAAGGAAAAAGAGAGGTGCAGACACCATGAGCAGCCTCAGATGCTGTGCGCCCCCCTCCCCTCAGTTCTAGGCTCTGTGGGAAGGCACAAGGGAGCAGCTTTGTTCCTATTTTAAGTACAGACCAAAGCAGCCAAGTGCCATTTTGTCTCCCCTCTGCAGCCTGGCAGGATTTGTGTTACAAACCTCAAAGGACTGCTACTGAGTGTGCTGCTCCAGGGGATTACAGATGAGAAAGCTGTCCTGGGATCCCTGTCCTTCTTGAAAGGGCTTCTAAAGTATACGACCTGTGGCTAATATTAGACACTGCAACTTAAGCAAGCAATCCAATGCCCTTTCTGTAACGCTTGGCTCTGCCCACTCCTGCTGCGATCCCAGCCTCTAGCACCATTTTCAGGGTGAATGCCAGGACCCCAGGACTCCTGTCTCTGGGCACTTAAGAGTCCTTCCCTTTGCAGCCATGTAACTGGTGCCACAAAACTTGGGCCACCTGCTTTCTGAGCCACAGAACGGTCCCCTCAGTTTCTCACTCTCACAGAGCCCAGCTCCCAAACTGAAAAAGTCCAACCACTGCTCCCACACAGAAGGTGCCAGGAAGGAACTCTTTTGCTGGCTCCCACCTTGCCTTGCTAGCTGTGTGACTGTCACAACAAAACTACAGCTATCTGCTTTTTGAGCCAAGAAAAAATATATCTCCCCTCACTTTTGCACTCTAATGGAGCTCAACTTGAACATTGGAAATGTCCAGCCACTGCTCCCCTGGACAAAGTGCCAGGAAGGTCTTCTGGCGCTGGCTCTCACCCTGCCCTGGTAGCCATATAACTGACATAAACAAAGCTTGGGCTACCTGCTTTCAGAGCCAAGAAAACGGTCCCCTCACTTCTGCAGTTTTTGTGCGTTCACACTCTTAATGCAGCCCACTTGAACATTGGAAGCATCCAGCCACTGCTCCCTTGGAGAAGGTGCCAGGAAGGAATTCTGTTGCTGGCCCTCACTTTCCCTTGGTAGCCATGGAACTGCCACAACAAAATTTGGGCTCCCTGCTTTCTGAGGCGAGAAAATGGTTCCCTCACTGTCGCATGGTCCTTGTGCTTTCACACTCTAACAGAGCCCAAACGTGCACTGGAAACACCCAGCAACTGCTCCCACACCGAAGGTGCCAGGGAGGAATGTTGGTGCTGGCCCTCACCTTCCCTTGGTAGCCATGTGGCACAACAAACCTGGGGCTCCCTGCTTTCTGAGCCAAGGAAACGGTCCCTGTGCTTGGTCGCTCTAATGGAGGCCAGCTTCAAAGCTATACACGTCCAGCGACTGCTCCCACACCGAAAGTGCCAGGACGGAATTCCCTCGCGGGCCCTTCCCCTCCCTTGGCAGCCATGGCCGCGGTGTGGACCCCCCGGGCTGGGCCCGCCCTGTGCCGCAGCATGGCCCCCGCCCGTTCGCTCTCACAGAGCACAACGCCCAGACTGAAAGCGCCCAAGCAATGCTCCGGCAGGGAAGGCGCCAGGCAGGAGTCCTGCTGCTGGCCCTCCCCGGGCCCTGGCAGCCGCAGAACGACCGCGACAGGCCGGGAGCTGCCGCCTCGCGACCCCGGAAAGCACAGGGCCCGCCGCCCCTCAGCCGGCCTGCCCCTGCCCCTCAGTCCTCCGGAAGTCGCGCTCTATGGGCCGGCGGTCCTCCAGCCCGCCGGAAGTGCCCGTCAGTCCTCCAGGGGCGGCACTCTATGGGATCGGGCTAGGGTGGCTGCCCGGCGGCGGGTGGGCGGGGGGAATACCGGTCTGTGGGCTCAGAAAGCAGGGAGCCCAAGCGTTGGTGGCAGTCACATGGCTACCAGGGTACAGGGAAGGGCCCGCGGCAGAATTCCTTGCAGGCACCTTCTCTGGGGGAGCAGTGGCTGGATGGTTGTTGGAGTTGGGCTCCAACAGAGTGTGAAGGTGACGGCGGGACCGTTTCCTGCGCTCAGCAATGAGGTAGCCCAAGTTTTGTTGCGGTAGTCACATGGCTAGCAAGGCAAGGTGAGGTGAGAGCCAGTGACAGAATTCCTTCCTGGCACCTTCCCCATAGGAGCAGTGGCTGGATGGTTCTACTGTTCGAGTGCGTAAGGGATGGGGGGGGGGCGTTTTCTGGGCCCAGCAATGAGGTAGCCCAAGTTTTGTGTGTCCCTCACATGGCTACCAGGGCAGGGTGAGGACCAGCACCAGAATGCCTTCCTGGCACATTCGCCTCGGGAGCAGTGCCTGGACAGTTCTGACATGCGGGTTGTGCCCTGCCGGAGTGGGCCTGGGGGGCCGTCCTGTGGCTCGGGACGTGCAGCCCACATGGACCACCAAGGTGAGGTGAAGGAGGGGGATGAAGGTAGAAATAAAAGGGACCAAGAAATGATTTGTTGGGGGTAGCTGAGGAGGAAAGAGGTCTACACAAGACCGCAGCTGACTGAGCAGTGGGTGATAAGCAGGAGAATTCAGCATCAAATGACTTCAACAGTAAGAGATGACATCCCGATTTCTCCTGCTCCTCGGGCTGCCTGCTTTGATGCTCTGTGGTTTTAGGGGACCGTGGTGTCTTGTGAACATCCTCATTTGGATGAGCACTTTCCTTCACCAAACTACCAGGATCTGCTTTTCTTTGACCTGGTAGCACCTGTAAAAAGATGGTGTTTGGATGAAAAGTCTGTGTCTGTGCAACAAGTAGTGGGTTCTCTGCTTTGTCCAGTGCTAATCCCTGCCTCACATCTCTTTGCTGACATTAGTTCAACTCTGAAGTGGCAATTCCTGATTGTTTTGGCACCTTCCTGGTGGGGCCAAAAATTGTAACCAGGAAAACTCTCCAAACCAAATAATAGTTTCAAAAGCCAACAGTGGTTTCTGGCGGTGCTGGGGGTGGTGGTGCGGATTTTTCCTCCTAACATGCACCCCAAGCTACTCAAGGGTAAACATTACATACAGCACAGTACTTGCATATTCGTAGTGCATGACATATTCATTTTCATTCACGCACAGGATTGTTTACAAGTTTCTAATGCAGATTAGTACGTGCCCTCAGCACTGCTGAAGCTTTTTACCAGGTCCGCATGCTCCCCAAGCAGGGGGTTTGCCCTCTTTTGGGGGGGCTGTTTGAGTTGGAGGTGCAATCTCCCATTGCCACAATTACCTTGGTCCTACTTTCAACTAATTTGCTGAGGATAACAACACCTTATCAGCTTGTCTCCTCTTGCGGCCAGAACTTCCTCACTTGGAGGTTTGTTTCTGCATAATTTACATTAATGGGGTTCTTACCGTTATCTCGTTTCCCAGGTTTTGCTCCCTTGATTAGAAGTCCTTTAATTCATCAGTTTTGATGACTTGAGATGGTGGGTGCTTGAGAGAGTGACTCATTTAATGGCTTGAGAAGGTGGGTCAGCTTGACCTAAACTTTGTGCACTAAATCAGAGTTTGGTAATTCGGGAGTTCGGGCAACACTGGCACCTGCTGCGTGGGAGCTGTGGCGAGATGTTTCCAACATGGGAGATGGGCACTGAGAGTTGGGAAGTGCAGGGACAGTTCCCTTGGCTCAGAGAGCAGGTAGCCCAAGCCCTGTTGCAGCAGGTCCGTGGTGGCCAAGGGCTGGTGAGGGCCAGCAGCAGAACTCCTGCCTGGCGCCTTCCCTGGGGGAGCAGAGGCCAAGCATTCCCATTTGTGGCCAAGGGCCTCTGGTAGAGCTGAGGACACACTGTAACTGTGCTCTTGGCTCATCCATGGAGGTGAGGAGCTGTTTCAGCATGCTGGAGGGGTTGGATGCATCCCTCTTTGAACAGAAAGAGGCTCACACCATGGAAAAACTTCTTTTTAAAGCTACTTCTCAATAATCATCACTTCGATCTTGCCCAGTCCAAGCTTGTTGGCTGCTACTCGTGCAGATGATGCTCTCAAGGTGTGGTACCATATATCTGCCGAATGGGAAATATCATTGCAAGCTGTAAAGCATCCTAGCCAGAGGACAGACCCTACCTTTAAATCCATCTGTCTGGGGAGTCTGTTCCAGGAAAATCATGGAATGGGTTGGGTTGGAGGGCCTTTAAAGCTCTAGTCCCAACCTCCTTGCCATGGGCAGGGACACCTTCCACCAGACCAGGTTGCTCCAAGCCCATCACACCTGGCCTTAAACAATGCCAGGGATGGGGCATCCACAGCTGCTCTGGCACCCTGTGCTAGCACCTCACCACCCTCACAGGGAAGAATTTCTCCCTAATATGCTCGTTGCAAGTGGAGAACTTCCTTGTGCCAAAAGCATTGCTGTAAGGAAGGTGTTTGGGGCAGTGAGTGAAGGTCTCTCAAGCAAGATTTCCATTTTTGGCGGTTGGATTGGAGCAATTTCCTGCACTTTCCAGGCCGAAGGGGCTGGGAATTCAAGTTAATCGTTGACCACGTGTGCAGTCAAGGCAGAAATGTCTTTGTCCAAGTGGAGCAGAAGTCTCATTTTTGGCAGATGCTGTAAACTTGCAGTAAAGGAAGAAATATGTGATTCCCACCATGACGGGGCAAAAGCTGCTTTTTGCTCACCTGGCCCATCCTGTTTGTCTTTTATTTAGAAATGTCTAAAGGTCAAGACAGCTTCCACTCTGCCAATTCATCATGACAGTGGCCAGTGCTGGGGAAACATGGGATGCATCTTCTCCAGCGTCCCATACTGGCAGCAGAGGGAGAGCCTGTTGGAGGAAGGGCTCGCTGGAGTCAAGAAGACGCTCAATATGAGTTATGCATCTTGCTCAACTTTATTAGTTTCTAACACTACTTATACAGAACCGATACACATGCATATTCCTAAAGCAGAAATATAATTGGTTAGTAGTCTCTAAACACGCGCAGTTCTCACACCCCTAGTTATCATGACTAAAATAAGCATTCTATCCATGTAGCTAATTGTGTTGCTATGCTTCAGCCTTGTAGTTTGTTACTCCCTATATTCCCATACCGGTCCCTATCTTTCTTGGCCCTGCACCTGCTTTCCCAGCAGCTGTAGCTTGTTACAGCCACGGCCTGTTGGCACAACATAATTACTCGGTCTCAGGATTCAAGAATAGCTCAAGGCTACCTTTCTTGTTAACTTCAGCACAGCAACTTCAGTACAATTCTGATTACAGGCCTATTCTAATACCAGGCCTGGATTGTGCAGATCTTCAGAGATTCTAAGGCCATGCTTCTGCAGCCATTCTTCTACAAGAGCCCTCGTCTTCCATCCCTCTGTGCCCATTTCCACACCTGAAATGAGATGGGATGGAACAAATTTTGTCCATGATGTGACCGATGGACCACCTCAGAGGCCGGCTGGGTTCCTCCTCTTGACCGATGGTTTTCTCACCCTGAGTTACTCCCAGAAGTGCTGAAGCTGCTTTCAGCTACCAACTTCCCTAGAGACCAAGCCCTAAGGGCTGCTTGGAGCTTCATGGGGTAGCAGTAGATATGGAAGCTGCACTGCTCTTCCCTTAGCCCTTGGCTGAAAAATACTTCATGCAAAAGTATTGGCTACCTTGCTTGCAGTAGTTTGCAGGAAATATCCCCCCTCCAACATCCAACTTACTCGTCCAACTTACTCAACCTGAGTGCTTTCAGGGAGCATGGGAGGTCCTGTAGGTCATGGGGAGCACCCAGGCCAACACCATTTGCCTTCCAGTGGGATGCTCTGGATGATGGGATGCTGTAACCTCAGTCCCAGGGCTCATGCGCGCCATTCCTCGTGGGCTCTGGCTTTCATCAGAGGCTCTTGGCACCTTTTCAGCCCAGCAGTCACCAAGAACTAGTAGACCTAAAATCTGGAGGGTAGCACTTCCCCTCCTGCTGCTTGCGATAACAAATGCTACAAAAATAACTTGAGGTTTCTGCAAGCACACAGTGCAAGCAGCTGCTAGGAAATCTCACACGTTTTGGGGAATCAAAGCCCTCTGGAGCACCCTCAGCTGTGCTCACCCCCATCAGCATCCCACCACCGGGGCTGGAGGGAGCTGCAGGGGCAACAGAGCGGAGCCAGCCCCCCAGCCGCGATCGCATCGAGGTGAGGAAGCAATTGCATTTGAGGAGCCACAAAACCCTGGGTGCACATGGCCAGTCTGGGGCTCATCCTGCAGTCCAACACGGTGCTGGGAGCTTCTCTGGTCCTGCCCTGAGCCCTGCTTGAGCTGGTTCAAGTTCAGGGCTGCGGTCAGCTGGTGTTTCACGGGGAAGTGACTAATGCTCATGTTTCCCTTTTTGTTTCTTTTGGCGTTTAATGTCAGCGTTTGCAACGTGGCTTCTTTCCCTGGTGCTGGCTCAGCTGGGAGATGCAGGTGGCTCTGGGGATGGCAGCAAGCATCTGCCATGTCCCCCACCATGCTCCCCACCGACCACCTCTTGTCTGGAGACTGCGAGAAGGCAAAAAGATTATTTACATCTTTCCAGGCTCAGCAGTGCATGCTCTGAGCTTTTCCCTGACTTTCTAGCAGCCTTTCCAGCTGCTAGCCTCCATGTGATGTTCTAATCACCAAAAATCCCAGTTCCTCTCCTGCTCACCACGCACAGAGGAGTGCCGGTGCCAGGACATCGGCTCCTCCTCACTCCCAGCCCCTCCGAGCTCCGGGAGTCGCCGGCCACTGGCAGTCCCATGGCCAAGCACTCCTGTTGATCGCTGCTCTAGATCCGTGCCAGGTGGGTGAGAGCTGCGCTGCAGTTGTACCTTGCCAAGGGATACACATAGGATGCATTAACCGGCAAGAAACCCGCATCCTGCTGGGAAGAGGCGCTGGATTAACCTGACCTTCTGATGCAAAAGATGATGCGCTAACAGCCCAGCGAGGACCAGAGGAAACGTGGGATACTGTTTACGCCTGGAGCTGAGGCTGTGCAATCGCATCTTGCAGGCTGGTGAGGACACGCTGGGATATTTCATAACAAGTCACTCGGCATTCACAACTGCTGCTTTTAAAACACAAGTTTTACGGCTGTTGCTGGACTGTAAATCTCCAACTTCCATGGCTGGCGCCTTTTGGGGGAAAACATCCGGCTTCGGCAAACTTTGATGCTCTCCGAGCACGACCCACTGTGCGTCACTCGTGGATGGGGCTCGTACCACGCAGTGCGCCTACAGTTAGAAAATGCCTTGCAAAAGCAGAACTGCAGGATTTAGGGGTTTGCTGGGTCTTACTCAAGGGCTGGGCAATGTGATTGCTGGTGGGTCAGGGCCTCTTCCTGCACCCAGACATGCTGCGCAGCTCTGCTTTGGCTTTGGACGAGCGTGGTTGGCACCTCGCAGATGGTGGTGGGTGCTGGTGGCCAGGCTGACACCTGCTGGGGACCCAAAGGTGATTGGGGTGGAGGGGGTGGGGTGGTGTTACCTGGAGGTCTGTGATCCTCCTGGGGTGATGCTCCTTCTCCCTTCTTCCTTGAATTGGGGGGAGGGGGGGCTGAAGGGTTGCAATCATCCCAGCGGATGGGAGAGGGGATCACAGAGGGGCTTGGTGTTCCTGGAAAACCCCTAGGGATCCCGCAGCTCCAGCTGGAATGAAAGCACCCTCTGAGGAGCCATGCCTGGACCAGCTGCCTGTGGAAATATGCTCTCGTGTGAGCCACACGTGAGGTTTCTCTCCAAGCTGGTGGCCCTGGGCAGAGAAAGGCAGGGCGATGTGTTGCAAGGTCTCGGGGTGGGCTCCTCTGCCCCCTCTTCATCCATCCCTCCACAAGGATGGATCCAGAGCAGAACAGCTGGAGCCAGGCGATCCCCTTCACGTGACGCCGCTCCTCCTTGTGCCGACAGAATTCTCCTTTCGAGTGTTCTAGGTTGAAACGCTCGGTCTGGGTTTTGCCTCAGGCAACCCCTCAAGAAACTGGGTGAGAAAGGCAGGAGTAACGCTGGGGCTGGCTCCCGAGAAGGAGCAGAGGGTAAACAGCCACAAATCATGGGATTACTGTAAGCACGTTCATCCTGTGGTGGGAGCACGGTTAAAGACCAGGCACTTGGCTCGACTTCAGGACATTTGGGAATGGCCTCGCCTGCCCCGGCTGGCGCCGGGGGGACCTGCCCGTTGCCTCATCTGACCAGGGGTTTCTCATCCCTCTGCTCACGCTTGTTGGTCAAAGCATCCCTTAAGAGAAGGCGAGAGGCGGGTGGCCCCATTCCAGCCTTGGTGGCTTGTTCCCACCGTGGGTTTTCTCTTCCCTGGCATGCGGGCAGCCCTGGTCTGGCACGGCACTTCCCACCGCACGTGGCCCTGCTGGATCCATGCCATCCCGGCGTGCCCAGCTCCATCCCAACCAGCTTTGGACTTCCCAGGGATGATGTAACCCCAGCCACGGTTGCTTCAGGAAGGACTGGACCCAGGGCACGTGCCACACCGGCTGCACGGAGGAGCCGCTGCCACAAGCTGGGCTGTGGTGTCATCAGCCAGTTTGGTAGGACAAGGTCCAACGCTGATCTGCTCCCTCCTCCCTGTATGCGCCGGTATGAGACGGGCTGACCGGCTGCTGCTTCCCCACTCCGCTTCTGCTTCGGAGGGGTTTTAGGGCATGGGCCGAGTGCCCGGCTCAGCCCCATGCCGTAATGCACTGCCGCGTGGTGAAGGACAGAGAAGGCAGCCGAGGATGCAGGGATGCACAAGCCGCACGCGATGCTGCCCACAGTGCTCACCTGCCTGCACATCATCCTCTCTCCATCACCCCCTGCCACCTGCTCTGCCACCTCCCAGGTCATCAGACGTTGCCCACGGCCGCTTGCCCCTCACTGATGGAGCGGGGGAGGCGAGGGGGATCCCCCCAGCCATGGGCTGGCACAGTGATCTGTGGGGAGAACGGGAAGTGGAAGGGAAATCTTTGTGCCTGAGGAAAAAGTATTACATATTTTTCACCTCCACAGCTACAAACCAGCTTGTAAATCACCTGACCCCAGAACCGTCAGAGCTCCTGTCCAACATCCTGGGCAGAGAGGAGAAATTCCTACTGGGTGTTTACTCTGCACTCCCAGCAGCCTGGGACAGGGAGGGGGGACAGAGGGCGGGCAAAGTTCGGCTCCTATAAAATCGGGTCTGGTCCACTTCATTCATTCCCTTGGAAGCATCGCTGGGAGCTGCGCGTCCAGCCTTTGCGCAAGAGGTTTTGTAGATAAATTCCCCCGGCGCTGCCGGCTGCCTGCGCGATGCTGAGGGCACTGTGGGATGTCGGGGCTGCCCTCACCTGCTTCCAGCTCCTGCTGCTGCTCACCAGTGTGGAGCTGAGGCCCCACGCGTGGGATGAGGACAGACTCCAGCTGGAAGCCATCAAAAAGCAGATCCTGGAGCGGCTGGGGATGGCCGCTCCCCCTGTGATCCGGCACCGGCTGGACCAGGAGAGCATCCAGAGAGCGCAGCGGCTGTACCAGCAGAAAGTGTCTGAGCTGATGGGGAACCGGAGCCAGGAGGAGGAGGGAGCTGTGCCCAGGACCAGCCGCCTGCATCGCCTGACCCCCAAGCGTGAGTGGCCGTGGCTCCCTGCGCATCCCACAGCCCCTGTCCCCTGGGCGCACACGCGTGTGTCCCTGCTCGGGCATGTCACCCAGGCTGCCTGGGCATGTGCCGGGACATGACCGGGCATGAATCCCGGCGGCCGTGGTCATCCTTATCCCAGCTGCTTCCCTTGCCCCAGCAGTGGGGAGGAGCCACAGCTTGAGCTGTTTTGCTTAAAATCACAAAATCCAGGAAATTTGGCATGAAAGCTTTGATCAGCGCAGTGGCAGCTGTGGGTGCTCGGAGCGGGGCTGCAGGTGGCTTGGGGGTGAGCGGAGGGGAGGTGAGAGGTGCCCCGGCTTCAGCCTTATTTGAGGTTTCCTCTGGATCTGGCGGGATTTTGGAAAGTATTCAGCTCCTGCTGCTTGGGCTGGGGAGGGGACAGCCAGGGTGGGGGGTGGGGGTCACCCCAACAGGTTCTGGGGCACCGGCTCGGTACCAGCTGCCGCCCCTCAGCAAGATCCTCTGGTCGGGGGGTGGTCCCTGGAGATGGTGGGTCCCGAGTGATCTGGGGCTGAGGATGGGGCCGCATCTCCCTGGCCTCAGCATCCCTCAGGATTTGGGTGATTCCCCAGAGGCAGCGGTTTGGCTGCCTGACAGGAGCTGGTCACGAGCCTTGGCCGCCGGGGGGGATTGCTGTCTCTTACACCAGCTGCCCTTCCTGTCCCTGCAGTGCTGCGCTGGCTGGACATCCCCTGGGAACACCAGGACCCCCCGGGAGACAAGGACCCCCGTGGTCCCTACCGCTACCATCTCCTCCTCTCCCGCACGGAGGCTTTCCACCGGCAGCTCCAGGTGGTGCAGGCGGAGCTGAAACTCTTCAAGCCATCCCTGTCCTCCCGTGACATGTCCCTACTTGATGCCTCCGTGTCCCCTCAGGTCAACATCTACACACTGGGGGGGGCTCACGGGACCCCCCAGCTCCTGCACAGCCAAGAGCTGGACCGTGACACCCTGAGCCTGGACCTCACGGCAGCTGTCCGGCCCTGGGCTGCTGGTCCTGAGGACACCCTGCACCTGGAGCTGGCCTTCACAGCCAATGTCTCAGCCTTGCTGGCCACCATGGGGGGCGAGACGCTGGTGCTGGAGGTGGAGACCCATGAGACCAGAGGTCGGGGGGCCCGGAGAGCTCGGGGGCTGGAGGAAGAGTGCAGGAAGAGCGATGGGAAGTGTTGCCTCAAGTCACTCAAGGTCTCCTTCCAGGACATCGGCTGGTCGGACTGGGTCATTGCCCCCAACAGCTACTACATGAGGTTCTGCGAAGGTTCCTGTCCCCACAACTACAAGCCCGCCAGCATGCACGCCCAGATCAAAGCCCGCATGCACTCCCTCTCCAAAGCCACCCCACCGCCCTGCTGTGTCCCTGCCGGCTACGACCCCATGGTGCTGATGCACTACGACGGTGAGGGCAGGCTGGTCTCGACCCTCTTTGAGGACATGCTGGTCACCAGGTGCCACTGTGCCTGACGGCATCGCCTCTGGCTCAGCCCAGGACCCGTCACCAGCCGGATGGGGCAGAGCCTGCCCATCTCCCAGCAGATCCGGCATCCCAAAACCCAGACCCTGTGGCACAAAATGCCTCCGTGCTGGCCCCGGCTCCGCTGTCTGGCTCAACCCCAGGGTGTCTGGCAGTGAACCCCCCTCCACAGGCCACAGTAACTTATTTCCCCCTCTCTTCCTTTATTTAAAACCATATTTTATTTGGTTGGTGGCTCCTTCCCACCAGGCAGAGTCCAAATGGGTGGGGGTGGGTGTCCCCGGGTGGCTGCAGCCCACGCCAGGTCTGAGCACCGTCTCTTCTCTGCTTAGAGACTTATTTATACCACCCTCTTATTTATTGCTAATTTATTGTCTTTTATAACAAAATACTTTTTCAGGAAAGATTTTGTGTGTGTGTGTGTGTGTATTTGTATTTAGTATATTTCTATAAAACAGAAATAAAGTAATAATGTAAATGAACAGGGTGATGCTATCAGGGATGCTGGTTGCACCTCCCATACAACCAGCTGGGGGTCTCCGGGTCACCTTTGGCCAGGGGTCCCACAGCTCGGATCCTCAGTTCCCCCTCTGCAAGTGGCCGGGAACTGACTCCATATGGATTTGCCAGTAAATCCTTATGGTTTTCCGGGGCTGGGCCAGCCCCATCCCCTCCCTGCCACTGCTGCCGGTGGTGAGTAATGCCTGGGCGATGCTCCCAGAGACCTTTGAGTTGTTTGTGTCCTTGAGGTGGGTGCTGGGCACAGCCTTGACCCCGCCAGGCGGGACATCCATCCGGAATGCTGCTGCCCGATTTCCAGGTACCTCCGGCTCTGGAACCCTACGGGCACCAAGGGGTGGGGGAAACCCCAGCTCCCCTGGGCTCTGTCGCTGCAGAGGTGTGTGGCCCACACCGTGTCCCCAAGGGACTCAGCACAGCTGGATAGGGTGGCTCTGCTGGTCACAGCTCCTCTCTGTCCTGTCCCCTCTTCCAGCATGTACTGGGGGTGTCCTTGGCTGCCCGGCCCCTTGGCAGCTCCTGGTGAGGACCTGGGCTTGAGGAACGTGGGATATGGGGACCTCGATGCTGGGGACAGGGTCTTTGCAGACCAGGGCTTGAGGGACACAAGCTATGGGGATGTCCACTCTTGGGGACAGAGACTTGAGGGAGCTGGACTTCAGCCACCTCCACTCTGGGGACCCCTGCTCTGGGGACCTGTTCTCGAGGGTCCTGGTCCCTTGGGACCCCCAGTCTGGGGACACAGGGGACACAGGCTCTGGGGACCTGTCCTTGATGGTCCTGGTCCCTTGGGACCCCCAGTCTGGGGACACAGGGGACACAGGCTCTGGGGACCTGTCCTTGATGGTCCTGGTCCCTTGGGACCCCTAGTCTGGGGACACAGGCTCTAGGGACCTGTCCTTGAGGGCCCTTGGGACCCCCCCTCTGGGGACCTGTTCTCAAGGGTCCTGGATCCTTGGGACCCCCACTCTGGGAACACAGGCTCTGGGGATCTGCCGTTGAGGGCCCTTGGGACCCCCAGTCTGGGGACACGGGCTCTGGGACCTATCCTCGAGGGTCCTTGGGACCTGTCCTTGATGGTCCTGGTCCCTTGGGACCCCCGCTCTGGGGACACAGGCTTTTTAAGCTGCAGACAGGTTCCCCAGGGACCCCCCACCTCACTCAGCTCTTTCAGGTTAATGTTTACAGACACCCCAGAGCTCCTGACGCCCCTAATTGGGGCTGTCAGTGCCATTAAGAGATAACGAACCCTGGCTCTGCTCCGCTGGTGCCACCCCACTGCTGCCAGAGGGACCGATCCAGCCCGGGGGTGACACCAGCCTTGGGGCAGCCCCTCCCCCCCCTCCACCATGTCCTGCCCAGGGCTCCCAGCAGACCACCAGATACATGGGTCATTTAAGGTAATTAAACCATTTAATGGGGCATGGTGGAGCATCACAAGGGTCAGAGCTCAGGGGACCCAGACAAGCCGTGGGGTCCCCATGTCCCCAGGCTGCCGGTCCCCTCGGGGTGCACAGCCTGGCAGCGTGGGGCTCGGGGATCTTGCCAAGAGCATTCAAATTAGGGACTTTCACTTTTGTTCCCCAAACGGGCAGATTTAGCAGGAAAAAGGAGGGGTGAAGGTGACAGCGCGGAGGGTGGTCACAGTACCCAGAAGTCCCCAACTGCTGGCATGTCCCCAAGGGCACGTGCACCCTGACACTCTCCATCAGCAGCCGAAAGGGGAAGAGGAACCAAACGCCATGGTCACCCCAGGGCCCCGCTCAGGCCAGATGGCGGCGGATGCTGCGCTGAGGTGTCCCTGTGGTCAGAGGCCACGGGCCCCGGGGAGGAAGCTCTGGCCCTCAGCCCTCACCCTACAGTGGGAACCGGGGAGAAGCAGGGGGCTGGGGGGGTGTCACAAACACCCACCCCTGAAAAAGGCGTCCCTAGCAGGATGTGTGTGTGGGGACCACATGTGTCCCTGTCCCCACCATGGGGACATCCATGGAGCCAACGTCCATGGGGAGCACCCAGCCCCGTCCCCTCTGGGCTGCGGGGGCACCAGGGAAAGTCCTGGGGAGAAGCATCAGCGGGAGCCAGAGGTTCACCCCCCCGGCCCCCCCGGCCCCTCACTTGTCGGGGACAATGTAGATGTCCTCGCTGGCGCTCTGCGTGTTGGCGTAGATGGGCTGGTCCCTGGGGCTGGCCTCGCTCTCCAGGAAATAATCGTCGTCCTCCAGGACCTGGGGGCTGGGGGGGACAGAGGGGTGGCACCCCGCACCGTGCCCAGGCAGGGGGGGGGCTCAGGGTGGCTGGTCCCTAATGGGGGAGCAAACGCCATGGGGGGGCTCTGGGGGGTGCGGGTGGGGGGAAAGGGCTCAGCCCTGGCAAGCGCCTGGGCCTTGGGGATGGTGGGGTGGGACAGCGTGGGGTGGCATGGGTGGCACTGCATGGGGTAGCATAGCACGGGGTGGCACGGGGTGGGGTGGGGTGGGGAGGGATGGCATGCACGGGACTGGACAGCATGGCACCAGGCAGCATGGCATGGGAAGGGATGGCACAGCACGGCATGGCACGGCACAGCATGGGATGGGATGGGAAGGAATGGGATGGCATGGCATGGCACGGCATGGCATGGAATGGGATGGCACGGCATGGCATGGCACAGCACGGGACGAGATGGGATGGGATGAGATGGCACAGGGTGACACGGGATGGCACAGCATGGGATGGGATGGGATGGGATGGCATGGCATGGCATGGCATGGCATGGCATGGGATAGCGTGGGGCAAGGTGGCATGGTACAGCACAGCAGGGGAGGGGATGGGTCGCGCCCAGCAGCCAGTCCCTGTGCTGGAGCCTCACCTGTGCTGCTCCTCCTGCCACCCGGGCATCCAGCCTGGCGCGGCGGCCGGCACGGTGCAGGGGTTCACGAAGACGTTCTCATAGTCCAGCGCAGCAGTGGCATCGGTGGTGCCAGTCTCCATGGCCCGGCTGATGTAGCGGGGCTGCCCGTGGGCTCCGGCGGGCTCCCACTTACCCCACCCCACACTGGCAGCACCAGTGGCTGCTTTCCTCCGCCAGTAACAAACTGCAGCGGTGCCCAGCACCAGCACAGCCACACCAGCGGCAGCCCCGGCCAGGCCGGCCACCAGCCCCACATTGTGCCGGCATTGCTGGCGGTGGAAATCGGTGACATTGACGAAGTTGTGATGGGCGGTGAGGCAGTGGCACTGGGGTGCCGCGCACCCGGAGCAGGTGCAGGGTGCCAGGATGGTGCCCACCACGTCGCAGCGGCACGGCACAGCCAGGAGCTGCAGGCTGGCCTGGAAGGCGGTGGGGGGGCACGGCGGGGCAGGGGGGTTGCCCTCCAAGCGTAGGATCTGCAGAGCCGTGGCGTTGGCGAAGAAGCCGGGCGGGCAGTTGCCCGCAGCTGGTTGTGCTGCAGCTGGAGGTGCCGCAGGTGCCACGCTCGGCTGAGGAAGAGCGGGTGGCAGCTCCTGCAGCCGGTTGTGGGGACAGGTCCAGCTCCAGCAGCTCCGGCCCGATGCGGGGATGAGGGGCTCCAGGGCGCCGATGCCGTTATGGCTCAGCCACAAGCGGCTCTTCTGCTGGAAGGGGGCCCCAGTCCAGCTCGGCGCACTGCCGGCTGCTGTTGGCCAGAATCCAGCTCGGCCGAGGCCGTGGGCAGCGCGGGGAAGCAGGGGGCTGCGGGGGTCGTGGGGGGTCACGGGGTGCTGCAGCAGCAGCAGCAGCAGGGGGATGGGGGGCCCACAGGGTGCCCCCATGGCCCCTCCGCCAGCTCCCCTGGGTGGGAAATAGGGGGGGTGTCAGCAGGAGCCCACCTGAGCAGCCCCCCGTTCCCGCTGAGCATGCCGGTTTCCCCCTCCCAGTGCAAACCAGTGCAGCCCAGTCTGGCACCACCCGTGCTCTCACTCTCACCCAGGGTGGCACCCACGGGTCCTGGCGGGTGGTTTCCAGCTCTCCGCTGGCCCCAGCAGCCCAACTCGCCTGCGCTCCCAGCTGCCTCTGCCTGGGTGCAGGAAGAGGAACAGGCAGGTCCCACCCTCCGGTGTCACCCCTGCTAGGGTGTAGCTGTCACCAGCAGGGGGCCGGGGAGGGGGGGGGGGGCAGCACACCCCCCGCCTCAGCACCCCCTGGCCACCACCAGCCCCTGACCCTTTCCTGGGGTGCTGCGGGGCTCTGACCCCCAGGTGCTGCTCCCCTGCCCACAGCACCTGGGGGGAGCCCGGGGGGGGGCTCAGGGCTGGGGGGGGGGGGGGGGGGGGGTGGCGGGGGCTGCGCTCAGCACGGTGCTGAGCATCGCCACAGCCTCACATATCAGCCCCAGCCAGGGGACCCCAAACACTGCGGTCGCAGTGCCCCCCGGAACACCCGAGCCGGCAGCTGCCACAGCCCCCCGGAGCTGTGTGTGGGCACACGCACGTACACGATGCTACATGTTTGCACATGCATGTAGACGCACATATGCCCGGGTGCTCACACACGCACCCCCTCCCCCTACAGCACACACACGTGCACACACATGCCCACCGGCAGCACGGACATGCGTGCACAGCTGCATGCACACGTGTGCACAATCGTGGGGGCCCCATGAAGCGGTGGGCGGGGGGGTGGCTTTCAGGGTCTCCATGAGGGTATTGGTGGAATTAACCCACGCAGGCAGGATCGGGCCCCCCGGGGGGTCTCAGCACCTCCAGGGGCTCTGCCTGCGGCGCCCTGTGGGAGGGACCCCCTGCTCGAGAGGGGACCCCAGGGCTGGGGCGGGAGGGCTCCGTGCGTGGGTGTGTGGCCGTGTCCCCATCCCAGTGTTCCCCCACGTCTGCATCCCCCCGTGTCCGTGTCCCTTCCCATGTGCCCGTGTCTGCCACAGCGTCCTGTGTCCCCCAAGACCACCTGCCCCGCCGTGTCCAAGTCCCCACATCCGTGTCCCTCCATGTCCACCCCCCACCTGTGTCCCTCTGTGCCCGCCGTGTCCCTGTCCTGCCCCCTCGTGTCCGTGTCCCGCCATGTCCACCCCTCACACCCAGGTCCATGTGTCGTGTCCCCCCCCCCCGTGTCCGTGTCCCTACATGCCCACGCCCCTTGCACCTGTGTCCCCTCCCTCTTGTCCGTGTCCCTGTGTGTCCGTGCCCACCCCCTCGTGTCCCTCTGTGTCCACCCCCATCACGTCTGGTGTCCCCCCCGTGTCCCCACCTCCTGTCCGTGTCCCTCTGTGTCCGCGCCCACACCCTCATGTCTGTGTCCCCCCCTGCCCACTCATGTCCCTGTCCCTCTGTGTGTCCGTATCCACCCTCCCGCGTCCGTGTCCCTCCGTGTCTGTGCCCCCCCATCCATGTCCCCCCCCCTCGCATCCACATCCCTGTGTCCACTCACATCCATGTCCCTCTGCGTATCCGTGCCCGCTCCCTCGTGTCGGTGTCCCTTCCGTGTCCGTGCCCACCCCCACGCCTCCACGTCCGCTCCCTTGTGTCCATGTGCCCCCACCGCCCACCCCTCGTTTCCCCAGTGTCCATCCCCTCGTGTCTGTGTCCCCCCCGTGCCCACCCCCCTCACATCCATGTCCTCCCCCCTCACGTCTGTGTCCCTGTGTCCACTCACGCCCGTGTCCCTCTGCGTGTCTGTGCCCCCCCCTTCGTGCCCGTGCCCCTGTCTCCACCCCCCACCCCCCTCGTGTCCGTGTCCCCTCCGTGTCTGTGCCCCCCTCCCATCCATGTCCTCGTGTCCGTGTCCCTCCGTGTCTGCGCCCCCGCCATCCCTGTCCTCCCCCTCTCATCCGTGTCCCTCTGTGTCCACGTCACGCCCGTGTCCCTCTGCGTGTCTGTGCCCCCCCCTTCGTGCCCGTGCCCCTGTCTCCACCCCCTCGTGTCCGTGTCCCTCCGTGTCTGTGCCCCCCCTCCCATCCATGTCCTCGTGTCCGTGTCCCTCCGTGTCTGCGCCCCGCCATCCCTGTCCTCCCCCTCTCATCCGTGTCCCTCTGTGTCCACTCACGCCCGTGTCCCTCTCCGTGTCTGTGCCCCCCCCCTTCGTGCCCGTGCCCCTGTCCCCTTCGCACCCCGCCCACTCGAGTCCTATCCCTCCATGTCTGTGCCCCCCCTCCCCATCCATGCCCTCCCCCTCGCGTCCGTGTCCCCTCCGTGTCCGCACCCACGCCCCCGCCTCTGAGCCCACCCTCGCCTCCGTGCCCCACCGTGTCCGTGTCCGCGTCCCCCCGCTCCCCCCCCCTGCGCGGGCCCCCACCGCCTGCCGCCATCGCCCTTTTAAGCGCGGCGGGCGCGGGCGGGGGGCGGCGCTGCGGGCCCGGGCGCGGGGGGGGCGGCGCGGGGGACCCCCGGCCCGGGCGCGGCGGTTTCAAGCTCCCCCGCGGGCGCGCGGCCGGAGCCGCCGGGGCCGGGCCGGGCCGGGATGGCGGCGGGGCAGCGGGGGCCGGGGCCGGGGCCGCTGACAGCCGGTGCCGCGCCGCCGCCCCAGCATGTACGCCAAGGGCAAGGGCTCCGGCGTGCCCTCGGACGGCCAGGCCCGCGAGAAGTGAGTGCGGCGGGGGGCGGGGCGCGGGGCCGGGGGGCGCGGAAGTTTTTGCCGGGGGCGGCTGCCGGGGGGAGCGGGGCCGGGGGGGGGGGGCGGGGGGCGGAGGGACCCCCCGCGGCCCCGCCCCGCCCGGGCGCACCGGCAGCGCCGCGGGG